>NC_043987.1:36215362-36260362 GCF_902150065.1 Myripristis murdjan | reverse complement strand
CACACACACACACACACACACACACACACACACACACACACACACACACACACACCTGGAGGGGGCAAGGTGCTCACACACACACACACACACCTGGAGGGGGCAAGGTGCTCACACACACACACACACACACACACACACACACACACACACACTCACACACACACACACACACACACACACACACACACACACACACACACACACATACACACACACTCACAGACACACACACACACACACACACACACACTCACACACACACACACACACACACACACACACACACACACACACACACACACACTCACACACACACTCACACACACACCTGGAGGGGGCAAGGTGCTCACACACACACACACACACACACACACACACACACACTCACAGACACACAGACATACACACACACACACACACACACAGACACACACACACACACACACACACACACACACACACAGACACACACACACACAGACACACACACACACACACACACACACAGACACACACACTCACACACACACACACACAAAAAATGAAAACGGCAAAATGGGAAACGTGTCCCTGCGTCTGTACTGATCGATCAGCTGTATTGATCAGCTGTATTGATTAGCTGTATTGATATTGATCAGCTGTATTGATCAGCTGTATTGATCAGGCTTGTGTCTGCTGGTCGTCATGACAACAGGTGCAGATCCAGGACAAGAAAATGGATCTGAAAAACGTCCAATCAAAATGCGGATCCATGGCCAACATCAAACACACACCTGGAGGAGGAAACGTAAGTCTGATCAAACCCATCAGCTGATTATTGATCACATCTGTATCTGCTGTCACTCAGACCATCATCACCACACACACACACACACACACACACACACACACACACAGTAGTAATCTGTCTGCCTGCCTGCCTGTCTGTCTGTCTGTCTGTCTGCCTGTCTGTCTGTCTGCCTGTCTGCCTGCCTGTCTGTCTGTCTGCAGGTTCAGATTGTTAATAAGAAGTTGGATCTGAGCAGTGTGACATCAAAATGCGGTTCTAAGGAGAACATCCACCACAAACCAGGTCAGAGAGAACATCTGCATCCACATGTTTCATATTTAATGTTTTATTTTGTATTGAACTTTATGTTTGATCTGCAGGTGGAGGGAAGGTGGAGATCAAATCAGAGAAGGTGGAGTTCAAAGACACTCAGGCCAAAGTGGGTTCTCTGGAGAACGTGAGCCATACGGCCGGGGGAGGGAAGAAGAAGGTAGAACCTATTAGAACACATGAAACCCATTAGAAACCCATTAGAACCCCATTAGAAACCCTATGTGAATCCATTAGAACCCCATTAGAAACCCCATTAGAACCCCATTAGAAACCCCATTAGAAACCCATTAGAACCCCATTAGAAACCTCATGTGAATCCATTAGAACCCCATTAGAACCCCATTAGAAACCCCATTAGAACCCCATTAGAAACCCCATTAGAACCTATTAGAACCCCATTAGAAACCCCATTAGAAACCCATTAGAACCCCATTAGAAACCCCATGTGAATCCATTAGAACCCCATTAGAAACCCCATTAGAAACCCATTAGAACCCCATTAGAAACCCCATGTGAATCCATTAGAACCCCATTAGAAACCCCATTAGAACCCCATGTGAATCCATTAGAACCCCATTAGAAACCCCATTAGAAACTCTATGTGAATCCATTAGAACCCCATTAGAAACCCCATTAGAACCCCATTAGAACCCCATTAGAAACCCCATGTGAATCCATTAGAACCCCATTAGAACCCCATTAGAACCCCGTTAGAAACCCCATTAGAACCCCATTAGAAACCCCATTAGAAACCCATTAGAAACCCCATTAGAAACCCATTAGAACCCCATTAGAAACCCCATGTGAATCCATTAGAACCCCATTAGAACCCCATTAGAAACCCCATTAGAACCCCATTAGAAACCCCATTAGAAACCCATTAGAACCCCATTAGAAACCCCATGTGAATCCATTAGAACCCCATTAGAAACCCTATGTGAATCCATTAGAACCCCATTAGAAACCCTATGTGAATCCATTAGAAACCCCATTAGAACCCCATTAGAAACCCCATTAGAAACCCATTAGAACCCCATTAGAAACCCCATTAGAAACCCATTAGAACCCCATTAGAAACCCCATGTGAATCCATTAGAACCCCATTAGAAACCCCATTAGAACCCCATTAGAAACCCCATTAGAAACCCATTAGAACCCCATTAGAAACCCCATGTTAATCCATTAGAACCCCATTAGAACCCCATTAGAACCCCATTAAAAACCCCATTAGAAACCCCATGTGAATCCATTAGAACCCCATTAGAACCCCATGTGAACCCCATTAGAACCCCATTAGAAACCCCATTAGAAACCCATTAGAACCCCATTAGAAACCCCATGTGAATCCATTAGAACCCCATTAGAAACCCCATTAGAACCCCATTAGAAACCCCATTAGAAACCCCATGTGAATCCATTAGAACCCCATTAGAACTCCATTAGAACCCCATGTGAACCCATTAGAAAGCGTCGTGGCAGCGGTGCTGAGCAGTGTATTGATCAGGTGTGTTTGTGTCTGATCAGGTGATCAATAACCCTGATCAGCGCTTCCTGCCCTCCCAGGTCGAGAGTCACAAGCTGAACTTCAAGGAAGCGGCTCGAGCTCGAACCGACCACGGCGCCGACATCGTCGTCCGCTCTGGCTCCGCCCACTCCGGCTCCGCCCACTCCTCCCCCCAGCATGTCAGCAACGCCTCCTCCTGTGCCAGCCTCAATGCAGGTGAAGCTCCGCCCCTCGACGCGCTGAGCGACCAGGTGAGAGACGGCGTAAAGGTAAAGGTCAGCGTCTGGGCTGTGATTGGCTGAGATCCTGACTGTGTGACCTTTGAACTTCCTTGTCTTCCTGTCAGGTCTCCTCCTCCCTCACCGAACAAGGCCTGTGATTGGATCAGACCCCCAGTGGTTACCATGGAAACTGACAGAAGAGAAAAAAGCAGTGAAGAAAAAACACATCGTCCTTCCTTCTTTTCCTTTATCTCTCTCTCTCTCTCACACACACACCTGCTCTCAAACACACACACACACACACACACACACACACACACACACCTGCTCTCAAACACACATACACACACACACACACACACACACATCTGCTCTCAAACACACACACACACACACACACACACACACACACACCTGCTCTCAAACACACACACACACACACACACACACACACACACACCTGCTCTCAAACACACACACACACACACACACATCTGCTCTCAAACACACATACACACCCTCTCTCTCACACACACACCTGCTCTCAAACACACACACACACACACACACACACACCTGCTCTCAAACACACACACACACACACACACACACACACAAACTCTCTCTCACACACACACAAACACAGAAATTCTTGTAGTCCCGCCCCTCCTGTGCTTTCTGAATGCTGATTGGCTCTCTCTCGCTGTACTGAATGAATGACTTCCTGTTAGCAGAACATTTCCCAGAATGCAGTTTGTTGGTCCCTCAGCTGTTCACCTTCACCTGCTTTGTTCCAATAAAGTTTGACTTGAATCCGGCCGCCGTGTCTCATTGAGAAGCTCCGCCCCCTGACCAGGAAGAACATTTCCCACAATTCATTCTGTTGGTTCTGCAGGTTCTGTTTCTCACGTCTGTTAAAACGCTGCCCACCTGACGGGTTCACACCTGGAGCACAGGGAAACTTGATGTGAGGTGTGTACCCGCAGGTGGTGAACACACACACACACACACACACACACACACACACACACACACACACACACACACAGTGTGTTCTGTCTGACATCGTGCAGGAACAGCTCAGATGTTTTCTTTTCGGTTCTCACCTGATGAACTGGACCTCCCAACAGTTTCCATGCCCAGGTGAGTGTGTGCAGGGTGGAACCTTTCTGCAGCGGACTGTAAGGAACCTTCAGGAACCTTCAGGAACCTTCAGGAACCGACTGGTTCTACTACCAATATTAGAAATAACCCAGATTCTTGGCCGTGTGCTTCTCTTTGCTCCAAACTGCCACCTCAGGTTCAGTTTGTGATAAATGTCTTTTATCATGGTAGCAACTCATGTCACTGTAACAGCCGTTAGTTGCCATGGTAACTCATGTCACTGTAACCCCCGTTGGTCGCCATGGTAACTCATGTCACTGTAACCCCCGTTGGTCGCCATGGTAACAATCACACAAGGCATGCCCTGCGTTCCAATACTCACACTGCCATACTGTTTAGCAGGGAAAAAGAATCAGCATGCATACTGCATACTACACTGCATATTACACTGCATACTGCATACTACACTGCATACTACACTGCATACTGCATACTACACTGCATACTACACTGCATACTACACTGCATATTACACTGCATACTGCATACTACACTGCATACTACACTGCATACTGCATACTACACTGCATACTACACTGCATACTGCATACTACACTGCATACTTCACTGCATACTTGGTAAGGGCAGCTGCAGTACACACTAAAAGTACAAAGTGGAAGTATGTATGCGAGTATAAGTATAAGTATGCGATTTGGAAGGCAGGGATGCAGTTCCATGTGGCCTGTATGGATCAGCTGACAGTCTAAACTCTGAAAGCTGATTGGCTGGTTCCCGTCACAATAAAAGAGCAGAGAAGAAGAGGTGGGCGGGGTTTAAATGTTTTATTGATTCATTACCATACCGATGATAAAAAGAACATAAAAAACATTGCTGTCAGAACTCGATGACACAGGAACAGGAAGGAGGAGGGGCGGGGCTACGGGGCGAGCAGCAGTCTGTCATTTCTCTTCTTTGTCAGCCAATCATGGAACAGGGTGGGAGGCCGGGGGCGGAGCTAAACTGAAGAAGACGTCACACCTCAGCTACTTCCTGTCAGAACGTCGCCCGGCGACAGGAAGTCATACCAGGGGGAGGGGCTTAGAGAGAAGGCTGTGGTTGGTTAGCGCTGGGGGTGGGAGGATTAGAGGAGTCTGGGGCGGGGCTGGGGGGGGGGGCGGGGCTAGAGGACGTCGTCACTCTCGGCCGTCTGTAATTGGGTGTCATCTGCGTCTGTCATACTGCTCTCCTGACTGTCCTCCACCTCTGCTGCTGAGAGACAGGAGAGAGAGAGACAGGTGAGACAGACAGGTAACAGACAGGTGAGACAGACAGGTAACAGACAGATGAGACAGACAGGTAACAGACAGATGAGACAGACAGGTAACAGACAGGTGAGACAGACAGGTAACAGACAGATGAGACAGACAGGTAACAGACAGGTGAGACAGACAGGTAACAGACAGGTGAGACAGACAGGTAACAGACAGATGAGACAGACGGGTAACAGACAGGTGAGACAGACAGGTAACAGACAGATGAGACAGACAGGTAACAGACAGGTGAGACAGACAGGTAACAGACAGGTGAGACAGACAGGTAACAGACAGTCTGAGCTCGACGCTCCTGACCTCACGAATCTCAGAACCCCACTTTCTCTAACAAGCCTGACCTCTGACCTCTGACAGGCCTGACCTCTGACCTCTAACAGGCCTGACCTCTGACCTCTGACAGGCCTGACCTCTGACCTCTGACAGGCCTGACCTCTGACCTCTAACAGGCCTGACCTCTGACCTCTAACAGGCCTGACCTCTGACCTCTGACCTTGCTGTGTTGGGGTCTCTTGCATGTCTTTGGCTGAATAACGTCCACAGAAATCAACAAATCTGATGATGTCACAAACCTCCACGATTCAAACGAACCAGGAAGTGACTGTTACATCACAGATTCAGTCTGGACCATGTGACTGACACACACCTGACACACACCTACACCAACCCGACTTCACCTGCTGGACAACACTGACTTCTGTCTGTCTGTCTGTGTCTGTCTGTGTCTGTCTGTCAGTGTCTGCCTGTCTGTCTGCCTGTCTGTGTCTGTCAGTGTCTGTCTGTCTGTGTCTGCCTGTCTGTCTGTCTGTCTGTGTCTGTCAGTGTCTGCCTGTCTGTCTGTCAGTGTCTGCCTGTCTGTGTCTGCCTGTCTGTCTGTCAGTGTCTGTCTGTCTGTCAGTGTCTGCCTGTCTGTCTGTCTGTCTGTCTGTCAGTGTCTGCCTGTCTGTCTGTCTGTGTCTGCCTGTCTGTGTCTGCCTGTCTGTCTGTCAGTGTCTGTCTGTCTGTCTGTGTCTGCCTGTCTGTCTGTCCGTCCTGTCTGTCTGTCTGTCAGTGTCTGCCTGTCTGTCTGCCTGTCTGTCTGTCTGTCAGTGTCTGCCTGTCTGTCTGTCTGTCTGTGTCTGCCTGTCTGTCTGTCTGTCTGCCTGCCTGTCTGTCTGTCCGTCCTGTCTGTCTGTCTGTCTGTCAGTGTCTGCCTGTCTGTCTGTCTGTCTGTGTCTGCCTGTCTGTCTGTCAGTGTCTGTCTGTCTGTCTGTGTCTGCCTGTCTGTCTGTCAGTGTCTGCCTGTCTGTCTGTCCGTCCTGTCTGTCTGTCTGTCAGTGTCTGCCTGTCTGTCTGCCTGTCTGTCTGTCTGTCAGTGTCTGCCTGTGTCTGCCTGTCTGTCTGTCAGTGTCTGCCTGTCTGTCTGTCCGTCCTGTCTGTCAGTGTCTGCCTGTCTGTCTGCCTGTCTGTCTGTCTGTCAGTGTCTGCCTGTCTGTCTGTCAGTGTCTGCCTGCCTGTCTGTCTGTCTGTCTGTGTCTGACGGTCTGTCAGTGTCTGCCTGTCTGTCTGTCTGTCTGTGTCTGCCTGTCTGTCAGTGTCTGCCTGTCTGTCTGTCTGTCTGTGTCTGCCTGTCTGTCAGTGTCTGCCTGTCTGTCTGTCTGTCTGTCTGTCAGTGTCTGCCTGTCTGTCTGTCTGTGTCTGCCTGTCTGTCTGTCAGTGTCTGCCTGTCTGTCTGTCTGTCCGTCCTGCCTGTCTGTGTCTGTCTGCCTGTCTGTCAGTGTCTGCCTGTCTGTCTGTCCGTCCTGCCTGTCTGTGTCTGTCTGCCTGTCTGTCTGTCCGTCCTGCCTGTCTGTCTGTCCGTCCTGCCTGCCTGTCTGTCTGTCTGTCTGTGTCTGTCTGTCAGTGTCTGCCTGTCCGTCCTGTCTGTCTGCCTGTCTGCCTGTCTGTGTGTCGTCCTGGCTCACCTTCATCCTCCGGCAGGTATCTCTTGTCTATGGCTTCTTTGATCTGGTTGTTGGCTCCTTTGGGGTCGAGGTCCATCGCCCAGCTGAAGTTCATCAGCGCCAGGTGAGTCTGACCCAGCTTCTTATAGACCTGAGAGACAGACAGGCAGAGAGACAGACAGGCAGAGAGACAGACAGGCAGCTTGGTGTTAGGACAGGACAAACCACACGGACTGCATCTTTAACAAATCAAGAGGAATTTCGGGTTGTGATTTGTCAGACTGCATGAGCAGGATAGCCAATAAGAACCCGGCATGACATATGACATCATGAATGTCAACACTGCACTGGATTTTAAGGGTAAAAGGTCAAAGGTCAGAGTCACCTTTCCTATCAGGAAGTAAACCAGAGACTCTTTGGGGACGATCTGCTTCAACTCCTCCAGCTCCTGCAGAGCAGCCTGAGAGACAGACAGGTGGACAAAGACAGACAGATCAGTAACTACTGGACAGCGCTCAGAGACCAGTGCCTTGCTCAAAGGCACTGACAGGAGAATTAACCCAATTGCATGTTCAATGTGACACAGTTACTAAATAACATGACACCACTGCTAAATAACATGTCATGGCAGCTCGCTCTGTTCAGACAAAAAAAAACAAAACTCAAGTTGAGGACCCAGACTCTGCAAAACTGCTGACTGACTGACTCCAGGTGAGACAGGTGAGACAGGTGAGACAGGTGCTCCACCTGGAGAGGGAAGCAGCTGACCGCTCGTTAGCAACAGCACATGGTGGGAGGTGGTGAGTTTAGGGGGTTAACTCTGTGATTATTAATGTTGTGATTATTAATGTTATTAATTAGGTGTGTACATGAGTCACATGTGCACACCTGTGATCACAGGTACAGGCTGCTGGACGAGGACAGACTCATCCTGGAAGACCAACCTGACCTGAGTCTTGTCACAGCCTGAGGCACGTGATGGGCAGCCTCACCTGCCTCACCTGCCTCACCTGCGCACGCAGCTGATGTTGTGGAATGTGTCGGTGCACGCAGAGGGCTGCAATTCTACTGACCTTTTTTTTTTTTTTTTTTTTTTTTTTTTTAGCAGTGATGGAGACTTCATGTAAAACACAGACCTGAGGGCCGTCAGGGGCAATAACCCTGAAATAATGCAGAACTGCACCAACTCTCTCCTGTCTAAAGACGAGTGTCACTAATAAAATGATGCTGTTATTCCTCTGGATTACCACACCACTGTTCAAAACTCATCACGTGTTCACAAACCTGTTCATGGCTGCTATATTAACATGAACAATATTAACAGACTGATACCTTGTACTTGTCGTTAGCAAACAGGATGGAGGCGCGATGGAACTTGCAAAGTGGGTTTTTTGGGTCGATCCCAATCGCCCTGTTCAAAGTCTCCAGAGCCGCATCAGACTTCTTCAGCGCATGCTGCACCTGCACACACATCAGGTAACAGCAATACATTTCATGTGTTTTTTTTGTGTTAAAACATTCCCAGTGATTAACACAGCACAATGCAGACAAGAGCACACATACAATAGTCATTTGCCAGTTGATCAAAATATTGACTCAGCAGTTCTTACCAATGAAAAATACCACATGCTAACGTCACTATATGGACAAAAGTCCTGCTCCACCTCCACCTGCACCACCTCCACGTTCCCCCTGCAGGAGCGTCTCTGAGCTCCATCCTGAACCCAGAGGCTTTAATGTGGAGTTGGTCCTTTGCAGCAGAACAGCTCTGACAGTTGATTTCGTTGCTAACACACCTGTCATTACCAGTGGGTGGTTTATTTGTAACAGGAGGAACGGCCCAATGGGAGCACTGAACTGCTCCCACACCTCTAAACCACACATTAAAGAGGAAGTGGCATTAGCAAAGGAAAAGCTGCACGCTAACGTACCACTCCGATGTGGCACAGCAGGACGGAGCTCTGAGGGTTGATGCTCAGGGCTTTCTTGAAGTGGATTTCTGCCAGGTTGAACTTCTCCTGCTTGTAGTAGATCATCCCCAGACCATACCTGTATACATTACAACACTAGATTAGAAATTATGTGTGTAGAAATATGGTAAGTTTTCAAGCTGAAAATGTTAGCTATGTATATGTTACTTAACTTCCATATGCTGTAATGCCTGGTTGTGTTACACAGAGCACATAACAATTTAAAGACCTGACTGAACAGACCATCCCAGTGATTCTGCAGACCTGTGTTGAAAAGATCGATCCTCCGATTTTGAATCGATCTTCATTTAAATTCCCATGGATCGATCTGTACGCCCAAAGATCGAGCTTTTAATATATTTATATAAATGCTGTTTTTATCTGGAATATGAACGTATGTCTGGGGGAAATTACATGGAGGGAGCAAATCTGGGTGGCACAGCCCCTCCAGTCTCACCTGCACCTGGACCACCAAGAAAAACCATTCCACACCTGCCCCGGCACCGTACGAGTCCAACAGGCAGAGAAACTCTCCAGCTGCAGCAGCACACTGACATAGATTGTGTAACAAAGTGAAGAGGTGCCACTCCGCTCTATTTTTACTGGCTAACAGCAGCACACTGGCTTAGCTTGTCTATTCAGAGAAGAGGTATCACTTTGGCTTATTTTTTTGACTTATCTGTGTTATCACAGGCATACTCCTGCTACTTCATTGGTAGTTGAATAGTTAGGTCTGTTTGATAAGTAATTTACATTTTTAAAACAAATAATAATTTAACATATTGTTAAATTATATTTGAGTATATTTGAGTCATGCTTACTGGTAAACATCTACTCCTTCAAGATAATTTATTATGTTCTACAACTCATAAACATACACTAACACAACATACCAAGTGTTTGAGCATCATATCTCCTCTGGGCTACAAAAGGCCATTTTAATTATCAATACCTATATTAATCTGTTGTCAAATGACACAATATAATACAAGTATTAATGTGTTGCATAACTAGACAGGCATGTAATTCAGAAACAGCTCAAAATGCTTTTTAATAAAACGAACCAAATCAATATCGGATCGAATCGAATCGTGATAATCGATTCTGAATCTTGTGAATTGGAATCGAATCGATTCTTGAAATTTGAATCAATACCCAGCGCTACTTCTCCATGTCCAGAGGTTCCTCTCCTTCACGTTCCTCTGCTCTCCTCCCAGAGCGAGCAGTGGGCTTTCAGAGCTGCCACATCACTCCTCCTCCCTTTCCTCCATTCATTCCACTACGATATGAACATGAACTTTCAGAGCCTTCACACTTTTCAGGACTTTTTCCAATTGGGGTGGAGTGGGAAAAAAACACTCCTCAACAACGAACAGAGCGAAACAAAGTCCTCAGCGCTCTTCAGGACTTTGTTGGCTACAGAAGCAGAACATTATGAGGCGAATGTTTCAACCAAAAACTCACATTTTGATTCTATGTGGTGAAATCTTCCCCCGTATGATAGAAATTGCAGTAAGCAGCTCAAACATTCAGAATCACTGGGCTGGTCCTTTACAGATGAAGGTCCTCAGGCTGGAGCCTGGCCACTGTTGGTCTATAAGGGTCAAAGGTTCCCACCAATCACAGTGGGAGTCTGTGACCCGTAAGTGACAACTCAACACAAACAAGCTAACAGGCTGAGCTCCTGATCAGCTGATATCCAAACTGGCTGTTCATGTAGCATCTGGTACTGAAACAGTGGCATGTTGTGTACAGTATAAATATATATTTGACATGTCTGGTATACGGTGTGTTTTACTATGTACTGTAGTTTCTGTAGTGACTCTCCACCTGGTGTTAACATGCGTCTGGAATATGTTTAATACAGATTACATGTCCATCTGCTGTTAATCTGCATGTCCAGTGTCCACACCATGATCCGATCACACTGAAGAGCACATGTCACTTCCTGTCAGGGGCGGGGCTTCTGTATTAATGTTTTTCCTTACAGCAGTCTGACTGGGAAATAACCCTGCCTGCCTGAATGTTGGCTAGCTTAAAGTCCCTGTCCAGTCGTTCATGCAGCCCCTCACCAGCTGGTCACCAGAGCTCTGCTCACACAACCAAAGGTCCCGTCCCGTGACACTTGTGAAAACTATTTGATAATCTGATCATGTAAAACAAATTTTTTTCAGTGAATATCTTAATAAAACTAATCCTGTTCATATGAAGCAGGCATTTCGCTCATGACAGGGAAAGTGCCCCGTCTGCTGACAGGAGCCGGGCTCCTCAGGTTTATGACATGAACCTGACTTGTTTGGATCTGGATTTTTAAGCATGTCCTGAGCACACGGCATTTTCAAAGTGGAAAAACTCAGCCATGGAGACGAGTGATTTAGCTGCTGATATGCCCTGTAGCTTAAGAAAACATGTTAACAAGTCCCTACTTCCAGCCCTAATCTTCTGGAGGAGACAAAAGTTGTCAAAGTGAGTCCGAACCCAACAGGACCCTCTGGAGTATCTGGCTCAAATATCGGATCATAATGCATCCTCACTGCATCTTGGGTGATTCATGTATTTATTATGGTATTTCAACTGTATTTTTATGTGGTCAACCTCTATTTATATCAAATGTCTTCAAAATGTTTCATTTTCCTGATCCCAAAGTTGACTTTGAAAAAGCTGAGTACAGCATTTGAAGTAATTCTGTCCTTATATCAAGAGATTGCAGCACTGATCTGATGTTTAAATATAAATTTCCTCACTGTGAATCCTAGTGCCTTCACAGAATGGGCCTGGCCTCCAGCATTGCTGCTTAGAGCTTTGTACTGGCTGCTAAGCAACACACCTGACTGGGTGAACACCTGTAAGTATTGCCAAATTCCAAGTTGTTTTTTTCAGGTACTTTCACTTGAATAATTCACTTGATTTCTTGCAAAAACACAAGTAAACAGTAACCGATAAATCACCAAAACCTTAGTAAAACGTTTCTGGAAAATTACCAGAAAAAAACATTAAAATATTAACAAAAAAATCAATACATTTATATTCATAATGATTAAAATCCTATATTGAAAGGTCAGATCAGTTTTTCTGGATCAAATCAGTGTGTTGTGAAATTAGTCCTCATTTTGCTGAGGAAGCCCACACTCAGGTGAGCAGCAGGTGGAGAGGGAGTGTCTGAGTACTGCACCATGCGTTGTAGTGTCTGGTGTTCACTCGGATGGCGTTGCGGAAGCAGGCGAGCGCTCGGTCCAGTTCCTCTGTCAGAACAAACTCGTGACCCAACAGAGTGTAGGCGTAGGCAAAACCTGGATCCACCTGGGCGACACACAGAGAAGGGTATCCCACAATGCTCTGCTTTACTCCAGCTGGTGGAAGTTAACAGAACGATGGCTAATATATGTGAGCTGAGGAAGCAGCGTTTTGTTTCAGAAACACAAAGAGACTCAACACTTTCAGCTGCAGTGTTTTTTTGGTTTTCATGTCCCGTGACGCTGCAGCTGCAGTGTCAGGTCAGATTTTCTCCTCTGGCCAGGAAACAGAAGTTAAACATTTAGTCAGTACAGGTAGATCTGCTTCCACTGCTAAACCAATCAGCATTAAGCATTCATGCATGACCTGAGCTAGGGCTACAACACAGACTAACACAGACTAAATACTATTTCAAACTCTTTAGCTATACTCTACTGACTAACCCCACCCCCTGGTATCCATGGTAACAATAGCATACCTGGATGGCTCTTTGGAAGAACTTGATGGCGATGTCGTGCTCCCTCTGCAGGCTGAAACAGTTTCCTGCTACACACCAGGCCTGGAGAGACAGACAGGCAGAGCGACAGGTGAAGAGTGTAGCTTTGACAGTCTGGCTGTACGTTCTGCAGCATGGGTCTACTTTCTTACCTCAGGACAGTTCTTGTCCATGTCGGTCAGGTCTTTGGCCAGAGCAGACAGCGCCACGTCTTTCTGCAGGTGCCACAGCGTGGTGGAGTAAATCTCCATCCCTTCAACTCTGTAGGACTCGATACGACGAACTTCACTGAACATTCGCTCTGCCTGAGGACAAAGTTATCAGGTGTTGTTATGAACCTGAATCCAGACCACACATCACTTTGTGCCTGACAGTCTGGAGGGCAGAGGTCACTGATCAAAGTGATTGATGTTTAGAGGCCATATACGGCCGATCAAACGTACACGTGTGTGTGTGTTACCTGTGTGTGTGTTACCTGTGTGTACTCTGCCAGCTCGAAGTAAGCCCTGCCGATGTGTGTGAGCACCCAGCCTGTGTTGTAGTGTTGGGGCGGCAGAGAGCTCAGTATGCTGACGGCTTCTCTGCAGTTATAGGAGCACAGCGCCTGGTAACCACGGCCCAGTTCCCGTAGCAACGCCATCACACTGTCTACAGACACACACACACACACACACACACACAGAGCACAGTAAACTAGTATTACTACTGCTGCCACTGCTGCAGTAGTAATACTAGCAGCAGTAGCACTGTGTACCTGCGGCCGCCCTCTGGTACTGGGGCAGCTTGGCGTCCGGGATGCTGGGGATGCTGGGATCCAGGCGCAGGATGTCCAGGCTCTCGTTCAGGTTGCTGCTGTTGGACGTCTTGGCAGATTTACATTTAGTTTTCCTGTTGGGAATCTTCGTAGGAAACTTCATCTTCAACTTCTTACTGTTCTCCTGCAGAGAGACAGACAGGCAGAGGGAGAGACAGACAGGCAGAGGGAGAGACAGACGGATAAGAAAGCTTTGGAGATTTAAACCTTGAATTGTTATGAAAAATAATGCATTAGTACTGTGATTAACTGTAGCAGTAGTGTAATAATGCAGTACCTTTGCCATAGTACTACAGTGACACAGTACCTTTGTAGTAATAATACAGTAACTGTATTAATGTAGTAATAATACAGTAACTAACTTTTAATGTCCTGTTTCATCATCTTATTGTCCTTTTAGCTTCTTTTTATTCATGGTTTATGTATGTTTTCTTGTGTTGCTTTGATATTGTTTTATGTTGTAAAGCACTTTGATGGCCTTGTTGCTGAAATGTACACATAAACTTGCCTTGCCATACCTTTGCAGTAATATTACAGTAATGCAGTACCTTTGCAGTAGAGCTGGCACTAGTGAACAGTCTGGAACTTCTTCTGGGCTGAACATTGGGAGGTGCAGACAGACTGGGACTGAGGACCTGAGGGGAGCCACTGAGAGACAGACAGGTGATCAGCCAGACAAGCTGCCAGGAAACTGGCACAAAAACCTTTCTGGGATTCAGAATGACCTCAAAGTCATTTCTGGAACAATAATAACATTAATAATGATAATCTACATGACGCTGTCTGAGATAAGACTGTGGTGATTGGAGGCTGGTCCCAGAGCAGTTACTTCAGTTAAACAGGAGAAAAAAAAAGAATAAAGATAAAACACAACAAGACTCCTCACATCCTCCTGCCTCTTAGAACTGAACAATGTAGAAAAAACTTCAAACAAACAAATAAAAGAATAAAACAGTAAAAGCAGAAACATGGTCCTAAATTAAATCAACAGAAACATCATAAGATCTGCTTCCTGTCTCTGAGTGACTCTGAGCCCCGACACCAACAGCAGCTCCGTCTGGGCTCAGGTCACAAAGCTCCACCTCAAACAGACTGTGGACCAACAGAGCTGCAAACACCTGAGACAAAGCTCCGCCCTCTGACTGGCTCTGTGCTTACCTGGTGTGAGGGGCAGAGCTCTGTGATTGGTTGAAAGGGATTGGTAGAACCTCTCTGCTGTTTCCACTCTGACTGAAGACAGACTTCGACTGACTGATCCTGGAGACAGTCTGAGAGACAGACAGGTCAGGAGAGAGGACAGACAGGTGAGGAAAGAGAGAGAGACAGACGGGTTAGGGTCGTCTGTGTCCTGAGGCTCCACCTGCTGGGACAGGTGCAACACCTGAGCCACAGGAGAGTGTCATCTCAGTCCACATCCGGAGGCCACCGCTTCTCCTTGACAGGTTTGGGACATCCCATAATGAAGTGACACCTGTTACCAGGCAACAGCTGCTGGCCAGCCTGGTGGTTAATCTGTGTGTGTGTGTGTGTGTGTGTGTGTGTGTGTGTGTGTGTACCTTCTTGCTGGGTGCAGTCGGCTGTGTTTCCATGGTAGCAGAGTAGTTCTGTAGATATGAGGGGTCTCCAGGGCTGGGCTCCAGGGGCAGGATACCAAAACTACAAACAACAACGACACACACACACACACACACACACACACACAAAGTGTTGCATCACTCTTGAACTGAGCTCAAAATGAGCGAGCAAACTGCTTGACTTCCTGTCTCGTGTCGTGGGCGTGGCGGCGGCGGCGGCGGCCCTCAGGTGGGTTTCGTTTAGCTGCTGGCTGATACGGCGGCAGGTGACGTCACCTTGAATACACCGCAGCAGCGTGGACACTCAGCCCAAACCCAGCAGTATGTGAGTGTGTGTGTGTGAGTGTGTGTGTGTGTACCTGGGTGTTAGCGGGCTGAGTGCAGCTGGACCCCCCAGTAAGCTCCGCCCACTCTTAGGTTTGTTCTGTTTGGCCAGCAGGGAGCCAGCTGATCCAATGGAGACGGTGTTGGACAGCAGGGAGCCGGTATCCGGGGAGATGAGGGAGGAGTCAATGTAGGAAACGGACGAATCAGACGTCAGCTTTCCGTTGGATGATTCTAGATTCAGACGATTCAGCTCCTGAAGACAAAACATTCTAGAATCAGAAATCATCAATCTGATTATCAGACTGAGCAATCTGATGATCAGAGTGTGTGTTTGATTTTCATACCAGTGTGTCCTGTGGAGTCTCCATCAGTGCAGTGTCCAGGCGGTGGGAGGAGTTTTGGGCGGGGCTAACAGGAGGAGGGGGCGGGGCTACAGAGAAGTTCTGAAGAGAAGACAACCTGAAGACCTGATCTGGGTCTGGTTTCTCTCCTGGGAACAAACATCATCACCATCATCATCATCATCATCATCATCACCATCATCACCATCACCATCATCACCACCATCATCACCATCACCATCATCATCATCATCATCACCATTATCATCATCATCACCATCATCATCACCATCATCATCACCATCATCATCATCATCACCATCATCATCATCACCATCATCATCATCACCATCATCACCATCATCATCACCATCATCATCATCATCACCACCATCATCACCACCATCATCATCATCACCATCATCACCATCACCATCATCATCACCATCATCATCATCATCACCACCATCATCATCATCACCATCATCACCATCACCATCATCATCATCATCATCAATATTATTTATGCTGCTGTCTGAGGACCTGTCAGAGCAACACAGTGTGTGTGTGTATGTGTGTGTGTGTGTGTGTGTGTGTGTGTGTGTGTGTGTGTGTGTGTGTGTTACCTAGGTGACAGAGGTTCTGGAAAGGTGACCAGAGGAATGGGTTCAGAGATAAACTCCTCTGGAAACACTCGGCACCTTTAGCAACACGATCTGTCTTACTGCTCAGAGAGACAGACAGGAGAGAGAGGAGGGAGACGGACAGACAGGAGAGACAGACAGGAGAGAGAGACAGACAAGAGAAACGGAGATGGGAGAGAGAGACAGGTCATGTGATGTTTTAGTGAAATCAGCAGCACAGCGCAGCTCGTTTCACTCTTTTCCTCGTCTTTCTACATATCAGGGTCTTAATTTTCAAACGTTTTTAAATTTAGTGTCATTTAGAATCGGATCTCAGTTTAGGGGGTCGAGACCTGAACTGAACATGGATTTGAAACCCCTGAGAGAGTCAGTGTGTTCCAGTAAATGAGGCTCAGGCTCAGTGTGTACCAGTAAATGTGTCCCAGCAGTGACAGGGTGAAGGAGGCGGAGTCTCCAAACTCAGTGATGATGTCATCTTGACTCTTCTGCTTATTTAGCACTCCTCCAATCAGAACCTGCTCTCCCTCTGCAAGCCTGACAGACAGGTAGACAGACAAATTAGCACAAAATAAAAACAAAACAAATGAAGACTTTGAAAATACTTCAATAAATACTAAATATCTCACTAAATATATGTGTATCTATGTACATACAGATCTACAAGGGCGTTACCAACACGCAGGGCTGCCAAGGACCACACATTTTCCTCGTCAACAGAGGCTGTTAGTGGACTAGTCATCGCATGTTTATGGTGTTCATTTCATTATTAAGATATATATTTTTGGTAGCATCAGAAAATGGTTTGAGTTCCGGGGCAGAGAAACGGTGTTATAACTTTGCCACATTACAGAGAGAGACACAAAACTGTAATAATGAGCCCGTACAATCTAAACTTTACAAGGTGCTCATTAAACACAGTGGAGAAGCCTGTTGGTCCTCCTCACTGATCACACTCCTGTTTACATCTCCAGTGAATTACACGACGGCAAATTGATCTATGGGACCTGTTAGAAGACCCTTCAGGACCTGCTGTGTGTGTGTGTGTGTGTGTGTGTGTGTGTGTGTGTGTGTGTGTGTGGTCTTACTTGCTGAGCTCGACACAGCACTTGGCGAGCAGGAATCGAATGTGCGGCGTGGAGCAGCTGTGAGCCTTCAGCAGCCGATACGCCTTGTAGGGCTTCCCTGACCGGTAATAACATGTAGCCAGCAGGTAGAGGGCCTCCTCCGAGTGCACTGAGACACAGACAGGCAGACAGACAGGTCACTGACAGACAGGTAATAACATGTAGCCAGCAGGTAGAGGGCCTCCTCCGAGTGCACTGAGACACAGACAGGCAGACAGACAGGTCACTGACAGACAGGTAATAACATGTAGCCAGCAGGTAGAGGGCCTCCTCCGAGTGCACTGAGACAGACAGGCAGACAGACAGGTCACTGACAGACAGGTAATAACATGTAGCCAGCAGGTAGAGGGCCTCCTCCGAGTGCACTGAGACAGACAGGCAGACAGACAGGTCACTGACAGACAGGTAATAACATGTAGCCAGCAGGTAGAGGGCCTCCTCCGAGTGCACTGAGACAGACAGGTAGACAGACAGGTCACTGACAGACAGGTAATAACATGTAGCCAGCAGGTAGAGGGCCTCCTCCGAGTGCACTGAGACACAGACAGGCAGACAGACAGGTCACTGACAGACAGGTAATAACATGTAGCCAACAGGTAGAGGGCCTCCTCCGAGTGCACTGAGACAGACAGGCAGACAGACAGGTCACTGACAGACAGGTAATAACATGTAGCCAGCAGGTAAAGGGCCTCCTCCAAGTGCACTGAGACACAGACAGGCAGACAGACAGGTCACTGACAGACAGGTAATAACATGTAGCCAGCAGGTAGAGGGCCTCCTCCGAGTGCACTGAGACACAGACAGGCAGACAGACAGGTCACTGACAGACAGGTAATAACATGTAGCCAGCAGGTAAAGGGCCTCCTCCAAGTGCACTGAGACACAGACAGGCAGACAGACAGGTCACTGACAGACAGACAGGAGTAACTGTCTCACCCTCTGCGTAGAGCCTCTCAGCGAGGAAGACAGCATCCAGGTAGGCGTAGTGGTTCAGAGCCTGCCACACTGCAGCCTGCACACACACACACACACACACACACACACACACACACACACACAGATTGATTGATTTGATTTATTGGTCCCCGAGGGGAAATTCGTCTTCACTGACTGTACATGACAAGAGAATATCACGTCACAAACATACAACAACAAAAACAATACCACATAACAGTACCAACATAACAATACCACATAACAGTACCAACATAACAATACCACATAACAGTACATTCCTGACGTTGCATAAATAGCAACAGCAGTGGTGGACAGACATATGAGCGCGGCTTGCTGTTCAGGGCAGCATTCACAGTTAAATGAATGGGACAGCTGTGGAGCGGGAGATTTGTGATGAGTTTTTCTGAGGTGTGCCTCCTAGAGCTGTGTTGAAAAGATCGATCCTCCGATTTTGAATCGATCTTCATCTAAATTCCCATGGATCGATCTGTGCGCCGAAAGATCGATCTTTTAATATATATATAAATGCTGTTTTTGTGTGGAATATGAACGTATGTCTAGGGAAAATTACATGGAGGGAAGCAAATCTGGGTGGCACAACCGCTCCAGTGGTTTCACCTGCACCACCAAGAAAAAACATTACAACACCTGCACCGGCACCGCACGAGTCCAAAACGCAGAGAAACTCTCCGGGCTACCGCAGCGCACTGACATAGATTGCGTACAAAGTGAAGAGTTCCCACTCTGTGCTATTTTTACTGGCTAACAGCAGCACACTGGCTTAGCTTGTCTATTCAGAGAAGAGGTATCACTTCGGCTTATTTTTCAAACCATGTTATCACATGCATACTACAGCTCATTCATTGGTAGCTGAATTGTTAGCTCTGTTTGATAAGTAATTTACATTTTTAAAACAAATAATAATTTAACATATTGTTAAATTATTTGACTCACGCTTACTGGTAACCATCTACTCCTGCAAGATAATTTATTATGTTCTACAACTCATAAACATACACTAACACAACATACCAAGTCTGGGCAACAAAAGGTGGTCCTAGCCTTTTTTACCAGTCTTACAGCCATTTTAATTATCAATACCTATATTAATCTGTTGTCAAATGACACAATATAATAATAGTATTAATGTCTTGCATAACTAGACAGGCATGTAACTCAGTAACAGCTCAAAATGCTTTTTAATAAAACTAACCAAATCAATATCGGATCGAATCGGATCGGCAATATCAGATCGAATCGAATCGAATCGGATCGAATCGTGATAATCGATTCTGAATCTTGTGAATCGGAATCGAATCGATTCTTGAAATCTGAAACGATACCCAGCACTAGTGCCTCCAGGTGTTAGAGTTAGGGTTGTCCTCATGTGGTCATTTGCAAAGTGTTTCATGTTTTCATTCAGAGGACGGTGTCTCGTTGTTTTTCTTGTGGTCTTTGGAGGAAACATCTGAACTTCTGGATCTGGGGTCCAGTCAACACACGTGTCCCATGACACAGGACCGTATGTGGGACATGTTGGATGAGTCCACAGGTGGTGGCTGTGTCGAAGCCTGGCGGGCTTCACATCAGCTGACCGTCACCACTGACCCCGGCTCTGCCAAATCACCCAAAATATTCAACACATCACCTTCAGGTGTCAACCTGCCAGACATGAGGCTCACCACTGGAGTTACACCTCAGCCCTCTAGGTAACATGTTTGAGTTCACCTAGAATCACAGGTGTACTATAAAGCTACAAGGCCAGGTGTGTGTGACATCACTTTATTATTCATAAATGTGAGGTGGCAGAGCGTTTTTTCCGTATACTGAAGTAACAAAGACAACTGATACAGAAATAATTTGAATAGAAATAATTTATTGAGCCTATATAAGTATGTTGGACCCCCAGGTGGTGAGGAGCCACACCACCTGATGCAGGAGCCAGGCTGACCTCACTCTCAAAGCTGCATCTGATTGGCTGCTTGTCACTGAACAGCAGCCGACAGTGGTTGTGCTGTGGTTGACCACAGTTTGAGACGCACATGAACCACAGACTGGCTGTGTTTTAGTCTGAGATGCAATCACTGGTTGAGTACACACACACACACACACACACACACACACACACACAAAAACAGTTGTGTGTACACGTGATTAAGGCGTGTTTCCTCCCAACACCAAACAAGCGCAGCATGGCAGCACTTCAGATGATGAAGGAAGGGTGACGAAGGTTGGAGGACAAAAGCGTCATGGCGTGTTGGCACCGTGCCAAGAGGAAGTCGTGTGAGCAGGGAGATCCACTGAGCATGGCCACCAACATGAAGCAGCGTCACCCTGAGCCTGCTGTGCCAGTGACCGTGCAACACCTCCTCACAGGATCAGGCCGGGCTGAAGCGATTAGCAAATCTATTGGATGTTGACAGCTGCAGACTCCTCAGCAGAGTCTGAGGCCAAACTCCGCTGTGGAGAACAAAGGCTTTAAAAATATGACGAGTGCTGGAGCCACGTTACGAAATCCCCTCGCACACCCACTTCAATACGAAGATCATGCCATAATTATAAAACAGGAAAAGAAAACAACTGTAGAGGAGTTATCCATGGCATCCTCGGCTGGCCTCACCACAGAAAGCTGACAGTGACCGCTCGCCCCCTCGCCGCAGAGTGGGCGCAGACACGCCCCCTGGTGGGTTAGGGTTAGGGGTCATAGTGCAGGAGCTGACAGGAGCAGCAGAGGGGAAGCAAAATCCTGGTCACCTGGATAATACTGAAAACCGAGTTCATGCAGCGAATGAGGCTGGACTGGGCTGCACGTGACCAGCTCAGCTTCTCCAAAGGGAACCAGTGAACCAGACGCACTGCCTCCTTGGAAAGGTCAGAAAGGTGGTTTCCTATTTCCACTGCAGCACAACAGCAGCTCATGTGCTTAAGACCAGGCAAGAGCTGCTACAGCTGCCTCCCCATAAGCTCATACATGATGGCAAAAAAAGTTTAACGGATCAAATCATTGTTTGTGCAAGGCCTCAGAGAAGTCTACCACAAAAGAAGTCGGCCATGGAGGAGCTTTCTAAGGAGACTTTAGGGAGCGAGTCCACAGACAAGACGGCGTTGGCTGACACCATCCAAACAGAGGCAGCATCCTCCCAGGAGGCAAGCGGCATTTCACTAGAATGGTGGAAAAGCGGTGCATGTAGATACCGTCATAACGCATTTTTAATTCAGTTTGTGTTTAAAGGAAGAAAGTATAATGCCTCAAATTGCACTTTTTTTTTATACATCAGCATCTTAAGCTTAATGTTGTCTTCATTTCATGGGTAAAATTTCCTGAAGCACTTTACAAAAAAATGCAATCAAGGTTATTTGTCTTGTTATCTTTGTATTTGTTGTTGATGTTGATCTGAAAAATGATCCGATCCGGGACTCAAAAACATGATACGACCTGAAAATCTGCCTGCTGAGTCTGCTGGAGACTTCAGACTTCTGCAGTTTGGCACTTACATTTCCTGAGTTCCAGATGTGAAGCATCACTGCCTGCAGCGCTCTTCTGACAACATTTTCGACCTCACTATCTGGTTATTACTGCATATTTCCCATGTTTTTACGTCTGTTCACACTGATACAGGCAAACAAAACAGCAGTTTAGTAAAAAGTGAGAATATTAACCAAAAATAGGCTAAACAGGCCAAAATAAATTTACATTTTGTCATCTGAAAGTCTGCTCCCCACAGTGTCTGCATAAAACACTGTGGCCCTTGGACACATGTGGCTGATGACCTGTGGACTGATGCTGTTTAACAGCTGATACACACAACTGACCTGTTTACATGTTAGTGGTAACCAACTCAACTGTGTGTGTGTGTGTGTGTGTGTGTGTGTGTGTTGTTGTTGTTAATTAAGACACCAGTTCCCGTGTCACCAGTGTTAAGCAGCTGATTATAACAGCAGCCTGCTTGTATTTGACTGTTAAGCAGATGTCATGTTTTCTGCCTGATGTTGTTCAGCCGTGTCTGGTTAGCTCCGGAGTGCTAACGAGCAGCTAGCTGTTAGCTTGCGTTAGCAGCAAGCCCAGCTGGAGGCTAGCACGGTTAGCCCCTATGGTTAGCCCGGGTCCAGCACCGTGACACCCCGGCCCGCCGCTCCGCCGCTCCTCCGAGACGACATCAACACTTTTTATATTTTCTTACAGAGTTCAGGACTGAACCGGCCGCCGGGAGGCTCGCCGCGGCGCCACCTGCCGGCTGCCCGGGCTCCTCAGCGTTAGCCTCGCTAGCTGTTAGCCTCGCTAGCTGTGGTGTTAGCCTCGCTAGCTGTTAGCCTCGCTAGCTGTTAGCCTCGCTAGCTGTGTCGTCAGGCCGAGCTCCGGTCACACTGTGACGGCTCGGTGTCCCGGTGACCCAGAGACACACAGCAGCACCTCCAACTGACAACAGGTCAACACTGTCCCCTGGTACATTCAACACACACACACACACACACACACACACACACACACACACACACACACACACACACACACACACAGTCAAACTCGCTGTAAAAGTTGTAATTTCATCCCAAAAGGCGCATGTTGGCGTAAGGGATGAACCCCGAAGGCCGGAGCTGCTTTAAGTGCCCGCAGTGAGGTCAGGGTTAGGCTCTGCTCAGGCTGTGATCTGAGTTTAGAGCAAGGCGACATGAAACTGATGTGTTTTTGACACGGAGGCTGGCGTCCCGCCGGCCCCGCACACTGCGCTGATCCCCGGCTCTGTCCGAGCCGCCGTTAGCTGGAGAGCTAGCTCCATGTGAGCGCCTGGTGCTGTCGCCTGGTGCGGCAGCAGCCCCGCCGGCCCCGGGGCTCCGGCAGCGCCGCTTCACGCTGATAAACACGGGAGGCAGGTCCGCGTCGGAGCGGCTAGCGGCCCGCGGCTAGCGGCGGGCTGCGGGGCCTGCGGCGGACAGGCTCTCACACAGCGGGCTGGAGGAGCTGCTCCGCCCGGAACTCAGACCTCAGCTCGGCTTTAAAAACGCGTCGCGTCCCGCACATGACAGCAGAGTGAGCGGACAGGTTTACCTGGACAGGTTCCTGCAGCACCGTCATCCCGCCGCGACCGTCCGTCCGCTTTCCTCTGGATTTCTCGGGTCTTTCTTCACCTCGGCCTCGGCAGCCGGACGCACGAAGATTTGAACTCGCCGACCGTTAGGAGCCGAGCGAAGCCGAACATCCCTGAGCGAAATAGGAGGAGCAGCGCGCCCCCTGCCGGCGGGGCGAGGTTACGCCGCCATGTCGCCCCCTGCCGGCGGGGCGAGGTTACGCCGCCATGTCGCCCCCTGCCGGCGGGGCGAGGTTAGGCCGCCATGTCGCCCCCTGCCGGCGGGGCGAGGTTACGCCGCCATGTCGCCCCCTGCCGGCGGGGCGAGGTTACGCCGCCATGTCGCCCCCTGCCGGCGGGGCGAGGTTATGCCGCCATGTCGCCCCCTGCCGGCGGGGCGAGGTTATGCCGCCATGTCGCCCCCTGCCGGCGGGGCGAGGTTAGGCCGCCATGTCGCCCCCTGCCGGCGGGGCGAGGTTAGGCCGCCATGTCGCCCCCTGCCGGCGGGGCGAGGTTAGGCCGCCATGTCGCCCCCTGCCGGCGACTGCGCGTCACTGACCTCAAACATTCCTTAACATGTTTATGACAGAAGGTAAACACTAATTTAAATTAAACAAACAAAGAAAAAATAAAAATATAAAACAGAATAAATGTAGAACTTTTATATTTACTTCTAAACAGATACATGCAATATGGAATTTTGTGCCATAAATAAATAAAAAGATTTTTAAATACCATTTATTTAGTTTTTCCTTCTCATTTGGAGTGATTTGCTTGATGTGATGTGAGTCATCATGGTTCAGCAAACCCAAGTTCAGAGATTTAAACCCAAATTACATTATTTTAGTGTTAATGCTTGGGAAAGATGCCTTTTCTATGTTTGTTATTGTAATATGTTTAAATATATCAATTTAATGTCATATAATAATGTGTGTAAATATAATTCAGCATAATATTGTTATATTATTGTATTTACTCACATTATGTTACCGTGTTATATAGATCATATTTCCATATTATCATGTTTTCAGTTCTCACCTGTTTCACCTTAATCTTTAACTGTTTATTAGACTTCATCTATGATTATTGATATACAATGTAATTAATACCTTGTAAATAAAGACCACCAAGACAGTGGTGCCCCCTGAGATGAGATGAGATGAGTATTTTATTGATCCTTCACAGGAAATTAAATTACATTGTTGCAGCAGCACACATTCATACATGAATAAATAAATCTAAAAACATACATGCAGACCTTAAAAGAAAGTGCTTATGCATAGAAAACCTAGCCCAAATGCTCATTAAAAAGTTTGCTGCTGGTTGTACCATCCAAGCATTACTTTGAAAAGGCTTTTCCTCACAAAGCAGGAGTTTTTTTTTTTTTTTTTTTTTTTTTTTTTTTTTTGCAGATATAATATGACGATACCAAAAAGGTGATCTGTTGGTTCAGGTTCTGCTGAACAAAATCAACATTCATCTGAATCACTAGTACCCCAGATCTTTAGCATTTTTCCTCTAGCCAGAAAATGATAAATTATCTTTAATTGAAAATACCTTGTGCATGCATTGGTGGTCATTTTATATATAAGACAAAAAATTGTTTCCAGGGTAAAGGACAATCAAAAATATCCTCCTATTTAAAACAGAAGGGGCAAATATTACCTGTTAATACAGCTGCCATTTATCTGAAACAGCAGCCTTGTGATAATCCTGTTAACAAAGTTAAGTTATTAGCTAAATTAAGTTTTTGTTCAAACTGTTTTAAATGGCTGTCAACACAGTATCTTTGCAATTTTGAAACTGCAGTCAGTGTTCAAATGATCATAGAGATGATTTCATTTATTTCAGGATTGCTACACTGAGATTATTATAACAAGCAACTGAATGTATTTTGGATATAGAAAAACTGTCCATGATCTTTTTGTGTATCAGAGTCAAAAGGTGCCAGCAGCTCCTCAGCATGAAGCCTGGAGGCAAGACTCTGCCATGACGTGGAGAAATAAATTAATATCAAATAATCGCTGGATATCCTTACCAATCCAGGTCTGTCAAGGAAGCAAGTGAAGACATCCAAGCCTGAAGATGCTGCATCGTGAACCAGCTGCTGCCTGGACTGGAGGGTGGTCAGGGTTAGGGTTAGGGGTCAGGGGTCAGGGGTCAGGGGTTAGGGGTCGGGGGTCAGGGGTCGGGGGTCAGGGGTCAGGGGTTAGGGGTCGGGGGTCAGGGGTCGGGGGTCGGGGGTCAGGGGTTAGGGGTTAAAGGTTGGGTTATGGTTAGTTTCCATCCCTTTGTGGAACTTTTATGTATTTTAGGACTCATGTTCTTCCTTTGCCAGCATTTTCTGCATGCATTTAAATAAAATAATCAGGTTAGCTTTCTGCACAATTTTTCTGGCCAAATGTCCTTAAAATAAAGTAATTAATGGTCAGTTTGAGCTAATATTCATTATCTTAACAGAATAAATGTCAGGAGAAGATATTAATGCATCTTCGGTTATTAAAGAGAACCTGAGATACAGAACAGTTTTTTTTTTTATTTGTATGATGGAGAGAACACCTAAAATTTTAGATATCACAATAAAACTAACTCTTCTCTATAAAACTAAATGTGATGAATGCAATAAACACAAATGAAATAAACAGGCAATAAATCAACACCAAATCAAATTTTGGTGGTTTGGGGATCAACTATGAAAACAAGTCAACCATGAGGCTGGATCTATCTTCGTCTGTGTCATCATCATCATCATCATCATCATCATCATCATCATCATCATGGCCTGTGTTCATGTTCCACCACACACACACACACACACACACACACACACACATGTCCAGCAGAGACTGTGTGGATTATTATTAATATCATTATCAATAATAACAGATCACCTTTTAACGACTTTATTAATCAGTATTTACAAAGAGTTTAATGGAAAGAAATACAACAAGCAAGAAAAATGAGAAAATATCAAGGAAACACAAAACAAACTACAAACAAAAGTGAAGAGCCAATCAGAAAACACGCTCATGTTTATTTGTTTATTTGTTTGTTTGTTTGTTTCATTTTCAGATGCTGAGTGGAGACCCAAACTGTCATACTGCTGCTGACCAGCAGGGGCTGCCAGAGAGGGAGTGCACACACACACACACACACACACACACACACACACACACACACACAGGTTTTTATTCCTTGTTTTAAATGAAAACAGGAAAATGGCCTGAAATTTGGCAACAAAATAAGTCATGAAAATTAATTAAACAAAAGTTTATAGTATCGAACTTATAATTAGCATATAATTATAATTATAATTGCATACTATATATATATAGAGAGAGAGATATATGTATAAAATTATATTTATAAATCTAGTTTTTAGACAAGTTGTTTTTGGGGATAATTCTCTCCTCTGGGCTTAAAGGTTCAAATCAGCAGTTTGATCAATGATGTGACCTCGAGAAAAATAACTGATTCGAAAAATGACAAGAAAATTAAATTTGTTTAAAAAATTAAATGAAGAAAGAAAGACATAAAAACACACAAAAAAAGAATCAGGGCAAACTGTCTCAGACGTCACGGGAAAAAATTAGAACCTTTTTATTGGATGAAAAGACTGAAAGTTACAGGGAAATGTGTAAAATATTAGAAAAACAAGGGAACTTAAAGAAATGTAACAAACACAAAGGAAATAAAAATAAAAAAATTAATTTAAAAAAATAACATCACTGGCAGACTCGAGCAGAAAGTAGATCCAACATGACCGGATCTACTTTCTGCTCAGTTTCGTGTTTGAGCCTCGTGGTGCCCCGCCCACACGGTTTTTGTGTGTGTGTGTGTGTGTGTGTGTGTGTGTGTGTGTGTGTGTGTCTGTGTGTGTGTGTGTGTGTGTGTGTGTGTTTCAGCAAATCAGCATCAAACAAAACCAGAGTCTGGGCTTTGTTTGTTTTTTGTTTTTTGTTTGTTTGTTTCTTGACAACCTGTTGCCTAGCAACAAGTGACTCAAACAACAAATCTGACCACACCACTACTGCTCTTACTGACACTATGGTTACTATGGTTACTATGGTTACTATGGTTACCAGAGCTGCTGTGAGTGCAGTCAAACCTCCGAACGTCTGGAGACGCTGTTACCCACAATCCCCTGCAGCGTTACAAAATCATAAAATCACTAAATGATAGAATCATAAATCATGAAGTCAAATCAAAGAGCGGTGTCTGTCAGTTTGATGAAAGCCTTTAGCTTGTTGGCTAAAGCTAGCCTTGCTGTCATTAGCCTGTTGTGCTCATTAGCGCATTAATTTGCTTGGTAAGCTAATTAGCATGAAGCTAGTTCCTGCGTCAGGCCAGGAGGCGGAGCTCCTGAGCGGAACCTGAACCTCTTATTTGGCCTGAGGGATTGTGGGTAAACCAGGTGATGCATTCTGGGTGAGGGGTTCTCCAACCTGATGCCCACCCCACAGGAAGGTGGGCGGGGCTTATACTTCGGAATTCAAGCCCCGCCCCCCTTCACACAGGCCCCGCCCCCCTGCCCTGACCTTCCTCCAGACTGGCGGCTCGGCTGTCACTCTGTTTTGGTTTGTTTCTGCTACATCACAACTGTGTGTGTGTGTGTGTGTGTGTGTGTGTGTGTGTGTGTGTCTGTGTGTGTGTGTGAGTGTGTGTGAGTGTGTGTGAGTGTGAGTGTGTGTGTGTGAGTGTGTGTGTGTGTCTGTGTGTGTGTGTGTGAGTGTGTGTGAGTGTGTGTGAGTGTGAGTGTGTGTGTGTGAGTGTGTGTGTGTGTGTGTGTGTGTGTGTGTGTGTGTGTGAGTGTGAGTGTGTGTGTGTGAGTGTGTGAGTGTGTGTGTGTGTGTGTGAGTGTGTGTGTGTGTGTGTGTGTGTGTGGTGTGTGTGTGTGTGTGTGTGTGTGGTGTGTGTGTGTGTGTGTGTGTGTGTGTGAGTGTGTGTGTGTGTGTGTGTGTGTGTGTGTGTGTGGTCAGAAGCTGGTGATCAGTTTTAGAATATTGACAACAGGCGTATCAATAACACTCTTATTCAATAATAATTAATCGTCTGTACATCGTCGAGTTTGAAACTGTGCAGAACCCGTCAAAGCAGCTGATTGGCCGAGTCCCTGACCAATCAGAAATCTGAGTTCTGTGAAGGGGCGTGTCCAAACGACAAGCCTCCTGGAGTCCTGATTGGCTGTCTCTCAGCCTGATGTCATGCCGCCATTGGTCGGTCGAGTCCGTGTCCTTCGTTGTGATTGGTCGGCAGGTCGTAGCCCGGCGCCATCGCAGAATGCTCCCTGATTGGCTGCTCAGATTTACATCACAGATGGTCATTGGTTAGTTGAATCCAGCCCTGGTTTCCACGGCGACGCAGCTGTCTGTCTGCCGGGGGTCAGAGGTTGGAGGACTGCTTGATGCTGTGGAAGGACACGCGGCTCGGAGACGTGGGCAGAGACGTGGCGCGCACCGCCCGGCTGCGCAGGGAGTGACGGTCCTGCCAACGAATCCAGCGCTTCCTCACCGCCGAGCGCACCTGCAGGCAGGGCGACAGGCAGGACGACAGGCAGGGCGACAGGCAGGACGAGAGACAGACAGGACGAGAGACAGACAGGACGAGAGACAGGGCGACAGGCAGGATGACAGGAAGGACGAGAGACAGGGCGACAGGCAGGCAGACAGGCAGGATGAGAGACAGACAGGCAGGACGACAGGAAGGACGAGAGACAGACAGGACGACAGGCAGGAAGACAGGAGACAGACAAGCAAGAAACAGACAGGTAGGGAGAAAGACAGACAGGAAGAAAGACATACAGGCAGACAGACAGGCAGATAGACAGGCAGGTTACCCCTGACAAAAGATTTTAGTGTGTCATGACTCAGCAAATCTGTTCAAACATCATGTTCAATAATCAATAATCAGTATCCATGTTGAACACCCCTGTGTTGACAGACAGGCAGTCTTACCTCACTGTTGAGGAAACAGTAGAAGACTGAGACGAAGAAGCCCTGGAGAGAGAGACAGGAAGACAGACAGGTAAAGTTAAACCACAGATCATCTCTACAGGGAGATGCTCCTCCTGCAGGGGGCGCTGCAGAGGCCGAGCAGAGTGTCGGCTCTGTAGATGATAATCCTGCTCCTCCTGCAGGGGGCGCTGCAGAGGCTGAGCAGAGTGTCGGCTCTGTAGATGATAATCCTGCTCCTCCTGCAGGGGGCGCTGCAGAGGCTGAGCAGAGTGTCGGCTCTGTAGATGATAATCCTGCTCCTCCTGCAGGGGGCGCTGCAGACGCCGAGCAGAGTGTCGGCTCTGTAGATGATAATCTGCTCCTCCGCTGCTTCAGAAGCTCCACATTTCTCTGAGCTCAGAGGAAGGAAATGTGGAACATTTAGGAAGCAGATGATTGGTTCTCCTGTGGTTCTGCAGCCAGTCAGCAGCACAGAGCCTCAATGCCAGTGCTAATCTGCTCACACTCACAGCATTTTACAGCCATGGATTATAATCTCAGTTTATAATCCTGTCTGCAGCAGAAATATGGACAGGAACAGTCCAGTTACTGATCAATATCTGGATCAAATGGACTGATCAGTTTAGAGCATTGAGCCCCACTGACCCACACAGATTCTGCTCTGTTTAGCTCAGTGCTGCCCCCGCTGGACACAACACTGACCTGCAGGCTGTTTAGCTCAGTGCTGCCCCCGCTGGACACAACACTGACCTGCAGGCTGTTTAGCTCAGTGCTGCCCCCGCTGGACACAACACTGACCTGCAGGCTGTTTAGCTCAGTGCTGCCCCCGCTGGACACAACACTGACCTGCAGGCTGTTTAGCTCAGTGCTGCCCCCGCTGGACACAACACTGACCTGCAGGCTGTTTTACCTGGAAAGACTCGAGGATGGAGTTGAAGTAGATGAAGACGATCTGCGCCACCTCGTCATCTCCTCCAGGATTCACGAAAAACAGCATGTAGGTGATTCCTAACAGAGGCAGCAGCACCAGCGTGGCCTTGACCGCCTTCCTGCAGCGCAGCATGCCACACACACACACACACACACACACACACACACACACACACACACACATATATGAGCACACACAAATATATCAACACATACACAAAATATATCAACACATACACATGAAATATATCAACATATACACAAATATATCAACACATAAACAAAATATATCAGCATATACATAAATGTATCAATACACAATATATCAACACATACACAAATATATCTGTATCAGGGAATTTAATAAAATAATTGATTAACCCTCGCGGTCCCCCGGGCGCGGCGGCTCCGCGGAGAGCCGAGTCGCAGTCCGGGCAGCGCAGCACGGAGCAATCCCTGCACAGGCCCAGGCCGCACGCCACGCAGCGAGAGGTGGTCTTCCTGTCGGCTCCCGGGGGGCACGCCCCGCACCTGACCCTGCGCCCCGCGGGGGTGCGGTTCCCGGGTCCGGAGGCGCGGTCCCGGGGCGGCATCAGCGCGGCCCTCCCCCTGGCCTCCCCGCGGGCCTGCCTGACCATGAGAGCGGCCGCGGGGGCCCTGGGCAGCCGGGCCCTGCGGCAGAGCAGCGGGGCCACCATGTCCCGTCCGACCCGCTCGAGGAAGAGCCTGCGTGAGTCGCGGCGTCCCGAGGCCCAGCCGGGCCTCATCTCCCTCCACAGCACCAGGGCGTTGTAGGCGGACACGTCCAGCACGTTGTGGAAGAGGGCCACGGGCCAGCGGCGGGTGGCCCTCCGGCAGCTGTAGGCGGCCACCAGTTTGTCCAGGTTGTCCACGCCGCCCTTGTTCTCGTTGTAGGCCAGCACGGCCAGCGGCTTGCGCTGGCGGGCTCCCTCGTCCACGCGGGGCGGCCCGTGCGCGGTGGTGAGCACGAGCACGCTCCTGTCCTTCTTGGCGGCGTAGCAGACCAGCGTGGCCTCGCGGGTGAAGGCGAACGCGGAGGCGAAGGGCTCCATGCCTCCTTTGGTGGGGGGCCTGCCCCGGCCGCGCCGGGCCGGGGGAGCCTCGCCCCTGCGCCGGGCGGCGAGGAAGGCGGTCCTGAGCCTGAGCTCGAGGGGGCGGGCGGGCAGCTCGGGCCTGTTCCTGCGCACGGTGCCCACCAGCCTGAGGTCCCGCTCCCTCAGCAGCCGCAGGGCCAGGGGCAGCGAGGTGAAGAAGTTGTCGCAGGTGACGGTGCGGCCCCGCATGCCCTCGGTCAGCTCGGCGACCACGCGCTCGCCCAGGGAGCAGCGGCCGGGCCCCGTCAGGTCCTCCCCGCTCCTGCCCGCGTACAGGCTCATGGCGCAGGCGTAGCTGGACCTGGCGTCGCAGGCCACCCAGATCTTGAGGCCGTACCGGGCGGGCTTGCTGGGCATGTACTGCCTGAAGGAGCAGCGACCTGAGAGGGGAGGAGAGGGGAGGGGAGGAGAGGAGAGTTAGAACCGAGAGGCTTAGAGACGTTTACGCTCGAGACGGGCGATGAGAAGAGAGGAGACGAGACGAGAGGAGAGGAGAGGAGAGAAAGGGAGGGGAGAGACGAATCGGGAGGGGAGGGGAGGACTAGAGAGTTATGACGACCGAGAGGCTTAGAGACGTTTACGCTTGAAACATTCGAGGCGGAGAGAAGGAGGAGAGGAGAGGAGAGGAGAGGAGAGGACAGGAGAAGAGAAGAGAAGAGAAGACGAGAGGGGAAACGGAGAGACGGCTCCTACCTCTGAAGGGCACCAGCTGCTCGTCCACCGTCACGTGGGGGCCCGGGTCGTACAGCAGGGGCAGCCTGGCGGTCCACGCGTCCCACAGCTCCCTCACGGCCGCGAGCCTGTCTCCCCCGGCCGCCTCCGCTCTCTCCCTCCTGGTGGCCCTGTCGTCGAAGCGCAGCGCGGCCGACAGCCGGAAGAACCTCTTGAGGGGCATGGCGGCCCTGAACAGGGGCCTGCCGCAGTCGCGGTCCCACAGGCTGCGGCAGGCCTCCCCTTTGGACCTGTACACCCCCGAGAGCAGCAGCAGGCCCACGTAGCCCAGCAGCTCCGTCTCGTCCGCGTCCCTCCACTCGTCTCCCTCGAGGTCGTCTTCCCCCTCGCTCCCGCTCCCGCTCTCGCTCGCCTCGTCTCCTTCTCCCTCTCCCTCTCCCTCTCCCTCTCCCTCTCCCTCCGCGCCGCTCTCGCTCGTCTCGCTCCCTTCTCCTTCCCTTCCCCCTCCCGCTTCCCCTTCCCCTTCCCCGCTCTCCTCCTCCTCCTCCTCCTCCTCCTCCTCCTCCTCCTCCTCCTCGTCAGGAGCCTTCCGAGCGCGGGCCCTGAGACGACCCTCCCTGTTGGTGTGGGCCAGGACGGACGAGAGGATGGCCGGGGTGAGGAACGCGCGCACCGCCGACGCGGGGTCCGCGCACAGCCTCCGGGCCAGGGCGGTGGGGCCCCTCGGCCCCGACAGGCTGATCCTGCCCGGGTCCGCTCGAACGCGGGGGTCCAGGGACCAGGTCGTGTTGCCGTCCCTGGAGGGCAGCTCCTCCTCCTCCTCCTCCTCCTCCTCCTCCTCCTCCTCCTCCTCCTCCTCCTCCTGTTCCTCCTCCTGTTCCGCCCCCTCAGCCTCCCCCTCACCCCGCTCCTGTCCCGCCGACTCCGGGGAGAAGCCCCGCCCCCCTCGGCCAGCTGGGCCTCGCTTAAGCCTCTCCCCGGAGCCCCTACGGCTCCCGGGTCTTTTTGACCCACCCGGGGCGCCGCGAGGGTTAAATCAGTAAATCATCTTATTACTGTTATTGGATGAAAGACATCATTTGCAGAGTAACCAACTCCCTGCCGTGCTGATAGTTTAACAGCACGACCTGATGATGCTGCTTCAGTTTAAAATGATCCTGAAGCTGCGAGTTCGTTCAGCAGCTCACCGGCTAATGTGTGTTTGTGCATGAAGAAGAAGCGTTGTTTAAAAACTGACGAGAACAGTGTGTTCTGTGGCGTGGAACCCTGTCAGGCAGCCATGATGGAGGAGCTGTGGAGTCAGAATTCTGACTTTATTTTCTCAGAATTCAGTTGTTTTGTTAGTTTTATTTATTATGTGGCCTGTAGTTAACAGATAACCTGTTGCTTCATGTATGATGGATGTTATTGGATCACCGGGATTATGTGATGCAGATTCTATCAGACCACAATACGTCTCTGACTGTTTTATCCTTAAGTGTTTTTATCAGGTGCAGTAAGGTGTGTGTGTGTGTGTGTGTGTGTGTGTGTGTGTGCTTGTGGGTGTCACCTGGAGGGAGTAGTGATGCGTCTAATGCAGAATGCTAGAGAGACATTGCATGTAGAGATGCATGTGACCCCCCTCCCTTAGTCCCTGCTGCTGGCCAGCCCACTCTGAGCAAAGGAGTGCGTAAGCCTTCCGAGGTCAGAATACAGCCTCTCCTTCACCAAGATCCTCACCTTGCCTCCTTGTTGGCAGCACAGGGTAACTGGAATTATGCAACTTCAAGCTAAAAAGCAGGGGATCGCAGGGCAGCAGTGGGCCTCACCAGCCAACCACTGCCCCACCGCCCATGTGGCTAAATCTGGGAGGCTACTTTGGCTAGGGGAGTAAACCCCGAAACCAAATCTGCACATGGGGACAGGCACAGGTGGAGTCCAACAAACTGGACCACCAGCAGTTCCCTGCAACTCCAGCCAGATGAAGGTCATCATGGGTTTCTCATGCCACTGGAGTCCATCTGGTGGAGTGAAGATGGTGGGAGTGAGGACTGCGCACCCTTACCCTCACCTTAAACCTTACCTCTGCACTAGCTTCTGGGAGCTGGGAGCAGCTGGGAGTGCCTAGCCAAACCATGCACACAGGCAGCAATGGAGTGATGGTCATTGCGACTACGGGATGGAGCAGTGCATCACCTCAACAGCTTTCATCAAGACAGAGCAGAAGGACCTGGAAAAGGTGGTTTAAAAATTGTCTGCTCCCCAAACTCCAGCTGATCAACCGCAACCGTCGGAGCATCCCCCTCGCAGTCGAAAAACAAAACAAAGAAAAACATACTTATGCATCGCTACGTGGAATGTCCGCACACTGTTGGACTTGGCCGAAACACCTGACAGGCTCCACTGCAGGACAGCACTTGTGGCCCTGGAGCTTTCCAAATACAACATTGATATTGCATTGATATTGCAGCACTCAGCACGACCACTGCATGGAGAGGACTCCCTGACAGAGGTTGGTGCGGGTTACACTTTCTTCTGGAAGGGGGTCCCCGAAGGCACCTGCTGCATCCATGGAGTGAGCTTCGCTGTGAAGACCAAACTGCTGCAGCGCATGCCAGAATCCCCCATCAGCATCAACGAAAGACTGATGACGTGGCATATTCCCCTTACAAAGGGACGCTTTGCCACCCTCATTAGTGCTTATGCACCAACTCTAGATGCCAAGCACAACATCAAGGAGGACTTCTACTGGATGCTTGATTACATCATACAAAAAACCCTGATCATGGACAAGCTCATACTCATGGGAGACTTCAATGCCAGAGTGGGCACAGAGCATCTGGTATGGAACCAGATTATTGGTCAGCATGGTGTGGGCAAAATGAACAACAATGGACTATGGCTTCTGTCCCTCTGTGTGGAACATCACCTGGTCATCGCCAACACCATCTTCCAGATGAAGAAGAGGCTCAAAACAACCTGGCAGCACCCCCACTCAAAGCATTGGCACCTCCTGGACTGCGTGATTGTGCGCCAAAAGGACAATCGGGATGTTACTACCACCCGAGTCATGCATGGAGCCGACCATCTCATGGTCAGATCTAAGCTCCTCATGAGCTTCAGTCCCGTCATCCAAAGAGCTTCAAAAAGAAAACTCAGCTGTGCGGCCCTGAACATCCTCACCACCAAAGACAACTCCTTGCAAAGAGTCTTGACCAGATCCAGCTCTACGTCATGCTGTCCACAGCGCAGCCACAGAGACGGTCCATCAAGGAAAAGTCACCAGGACTGGTTCGATTACAACTCTGCCAAAATACATTCTCTCCTTCAAACACAACATCAAGCTCATAAAGCACTCCTGTCTTGCCCTGGATCTTCCTCCCGGAAGGCCACCTTTGCTGCAAGAGCTGAGACCAAGCAGGCCCTCCGAGTCATGAAGGACACCTGGTGGGTTCAGAAGGCCGAGGAGATCCAAAACTTGGCAGACTGCAACAACACCCAGGGCTTCTATGATGCCATCAAAGCTCTGTACGGCCCCAGGAAGCAGGCAGTTGTCCCCGTCCGTTCAGCTGATGGTACCACATTTTTTAAGGACCGCCACGAGATCCTTGGCCGCTGGGCAAATCACTTTGAGACTCTGCTCAATCAGACCAACCCCGCTGACCCTCACATTCTGGACAAACTCCCAGACCTGCCATCAGTCCCGCATCTTGACATCCCACCGCAGTACTCTGAGACCTGCCAAGCCATTAGGGACCTGAAAAACAACAAAAGCGCAGGATGGCATCCCGGCCGAGGTTTTCAAACAGGGGGGATACTTCCTCACACGATGCCTGCACCTCCTCATCTCGAAGATCTGGAAGCATGAGACCCTCCCACAGGACTGGAAGGATGCCAGCATCATCGTCATCTATAAACGCAAAGGTGACAGAGCGGTCTGTGGGAACAGCTGCAGAATCTCACTCCTCTCCATAGCAGGGAAAGTGCTGGCAAAGATCATGCTCAGATGTTCAGACTGGTGGAGCACATCTGAGAGGCTGTTCTTCCGGAAACTCAGTGTGGCTTCCAGAAGGCTAGATCCACCACCAACATGATCTTCATCCTGATGCAGCTATTGGACAAAAAGCATAGAGCAGCACAAAGATCTTTATAAAGCTTTCATTGACCTCAGCAAAGTGTTTGATACCATAAACCTTGAGATGCTCTGGAGACAACTCTCCAAACTTGGGGTACCACCCAAGTTTCTATCCATCCTGCAGCAGCTGCATGATGGTATGCAAGCCAAAGTCCTCGCAGGAGAACTCCAGTCAAGTTCTTTGACGTAAAAGTCGGAGTGAAGCAAGGCTGTGTCTTGGCACCAGCGCTTTTTAATCTCCTCCTCTCTGCCATCACCTACCTCTTCCACTGTGCCCTGGGCCCCAAAGATGGTGTCAGCCTGGACCACCGCCTGGACGGCAGTCTTTTTAACATTCATTGCCTCCAGGCTCACACCAAAACAAAGGCCTGCCAGATCTGTGAGCTGCAATATGCTGATGACTGTGCAGTCTTAGTGCACAGCTCAGAGTCTATGCGGTATGCCCTCAATACCATCTCCACTCTCTACCAGTCCTTTGGTCTCCAAGTCAACACCCAAAAAACTAAAATCATGATCCAACTCACTACCTAACCTTCTTCACCCCCCAGTTTCAACATAAATGGTGTCCCATTGAAAACAGTTGTTCACTTCACTAACCTTGGCTCCACACTATCTTTACACTGCTCCCTCGACACTGATACTCAGATCAACAAAGCCTCATCAGCCTTTGGACGCTTGCGCCGTAGGGCTTTTGACAACCGCAACCTGAAGGTCAGCACCAAGGTCACCGTCTATAATGTCCCCCAATGTGTGTCGACCCTACTGTAGGGGGCAGAAACATGGACTCCATACAGACGGCATATCACTAATCTGGCGGGCTTCCACACACGCTGCCTTCAGAAGATCCTCGCTCTGTCCTGGGAAGACCGCGTCCCCAACACGGAAATCCTGGACAGCACCAAATGTGGACGGATGTGTGGTTCATGAATCGGCCTTGACAGCCACATGAAGTGGCACCAGCAGCAACATCGCTGAACCTCCACCCCCACCTCCAACCTGGAGCAAGCATCATCATCGTTCACGATGGACAGTGTGATGGAAGTGTGTGTGTGTGTGTGTGTGTGTGTTGGCTTATTACCGATCAAATAAACCAAATCATATCAAAACTCTCGGTTAGACAGTAGACTGTGGTAACCTAGCTGCAGGTTCGGTCCTGTTATGCTCCATTATGTTTTATTTGACATTTTGATATTGTGTTCATTTTTCTTGGAGTTCTTAATGTAAAACATTGAACAACTTCTCCTAGAATGAAGTTTGGTTTGGTTTCTCCTTCGGTTTGAATCTGCTGAGTTTCAGTTTAGGTGAACTGTCCCTTTAAAGTCTGAGCTGGAGCCTCACCTGTACTGGATGGTCTCAGACGTCGTCGACGCCCTCAATTTGGTCATGAGGATGCGGACAATGTTGAACAGGAAGATGAAGTTGATCTGAGGAACAGAGGAGACCATCATCACCACCATCATCATCATCATCATCATCACCATCATCACCACCATCATCATCATCACCACCATCATCACCATCATCATCACCATCATCACCACCACCATCATCATCATCATCATCATCATCATCATCATCACCATCACCATCATCATCACCATCATCATCACCATCATCACCACCATCATCATCATCGCCACTATCATCATCAGACAGTTGTGGTGATTTAAGGTGGACTGGCTCAGACACTTGGGGTGATTTAAAGTGGACTGGCTCAGACACTTGGGGTGATTTAAGGTGGACTGGCTTAGACACTTGGGGTGATTTAAGGTGGACTGGCTTATACACTTGGGGTGATTTAAGGTGGACTGGTGTGTTCTCACCAGCAGCACCAGGATCATGGGTCCTTGGTAAATGTAGTCAGTATAAACTCCTGCTTTCTTCCCAAACCAGCACCTGTCAATCAAAACACCAACACCAATCAGATCACAGTACAGAGCTTGTCCAATCAGAACAGAGCTCAGGTCCTGTGTCCAGGAAATGACATCATTCTGATCTATCCCACAATTCCCCACACCTCTCTCTAAAAAACTATCTGTCTATCTACCCGTCATATTAACAACAACAACAACAACAACAACAACGTCACTTACTTTTCATTGTCATAGTAGAGCTTCCCCACTGCCCAGGCTACGATGATAGGAAATGGAATACCTGCAGACACACAGACAGGAAGGCAGACAGACAGACAGAGAGACAGGCAGACAGACAGGCAGAGAGACTTTTTTAGTGTGTGTGTGTGTGTTTTAGTATGTGTGTGTGTGTTTTAGTGTGTGTGTGTGTGTGTGTGTGTGTGTGTGTGTGTGTGCAGACCCCAGCCGATGCAGATGAACATCCACTTGCGCAGTCTGTCGGTGGAGTAGGTGAGCACCACGGCCGTGTGCAGGTAGCAGCCCTCACCGAACATCCAGAAGAAGTTGGTCACATGGAAATAATTATAGGCTGCAGTGACCAACCTGCACCACACCTGGACACACACACACACACACACACACACACACACCCACCCACACACACACACACACACACACACACACACACACACACACTTATGAGCTATGATCACAGACAAAAGTCAGTAATGAAAGTGAAATCCAAAGACGTCATGTTGAATATGTTGAATAAAACGACTAGAGGCACCTGGGGGAGCGTCACCTGCAGAGATGGAAGAGCGGAACCGTTTTCACGCAACGCAAATTGTAATCTAGAAAGTACACCGCTGAATTATAGATTACGTGTTTTGTTACTTGAAAGAATATTTTCATTAAGATCTTTTGTTTGTACATCTCCTGTGTTGACTTCAGATCCGTGACTCCTCACCGTTTGGATTGTTTTTTTCCTGCATGTGGGATTTTCTGTATGTATGTATCTCAGGAGTCGTTATCTCAGGACTCGTTATCTTAGGACTCGTTATCTCAGGACTCGTTATCTCGGGACTCGTTATCTCAGGACTCATTATCTCGGGACTCGTTGATCCAGGACTCGTGATCTCACGAATAATTATCTCAGGACTCATTATCTCAGGACTTGTTGATCCAGCACTCGTTATCTCAGGACTCGTTATCTCAGGACTCGTTTGCTCAGGACTCGTTGATCCAGGACTCGTTAACTCAGGACTCGTTAACTCAGGACTCGTTATCTCAGGACTCGTTATCTCAGGACTCGGTGATCCAGGACTTGTTATCTCAGGACTCGTTGATCCAGGACTCGTTGATCCAGGACTCGTTGATCCAGGACTCGGTTTCGAGGGACTCGTTATCTCAGGAGTTGTTGATCCAGGACTCGTTATCTCAGGACTCGTTATCTCAGGACTCATTATCCTTGGACTCGTTATCTCAGGACTCGTTATCTCAGGACTCGTTATCTCGGGACTCGTTGATCCAGGACTCGTTATCTCAGGACTCATTATCTCAGGACTTGTTGATCCAGGACTCGTTATCTCAGGACTCTTTGATCCAGGACTCTGTATCAAGGGACTCGTTATCTCAGGACTCGTTGATCCAGGACTCATTATCTTAGGACTCGTTATCTCAGGACTCGTTATCTCAGGACTCATTATCCTTGGACTTGTTATCTCAGGACTCGGTATCGAGGGACTCGTTATCTCAGGACTCATTATCCTTGGACTTGTTATCTCAGGACTCGGTATCGAGGGACTTGTTGTCTTGTCAGGATTCAGGATGAAAAGGGAATGTACAAGAAAAACGAGTCACTCAAAACACATGAAAAACTTAAAGACCTCATGAATGGACTCTTTCCTGATTTGATGGAGTTGAAACAGTTTGGAGTTGAAACCCTATGACTCACCTGGCAGGAGAGAAACACTTTTATTTTGAAGGGACAGGATGAGAGAGGATGTTGGGTTTAAGGTTTTTATTGGTTGAAATTTGAATTTACAGCCACTAGTGCAGGATGATGCCACTGTTTAAGATGCTCTGCTTTACAGGAAGAAGAGGTCATCACAGAGAACACACCCACACACACCCACACCCACACACACAAACACACACACACACACACACACACACACACAGGCTCTGAACCCCTCTCTCTCCTCCTCAGTGTTGTTGATTGCTTCGTTTCCCTGGTGATAGTCGCTAAGGACAGATGGTAACAGATTCATCCCATGTTCTCCCAGTGTGTGTGTGTGTGTGTGTGTGTGTGTGAGTGTGTGTGAGTGGGTGTGTACCTGGTTGCTCTCGGTAACAGCAGGGTTCATGGTTAACTGGACGATGAACCAGGTTGCGTTCCTTAGGATGAAAGCAGAGATCAGATTCCAGTGGATGATGTTCCTCAGACAGCGGATACTCCTACACACACAAACAGACACACACACACACACACACACACACACAGAGAGAGAGAGAGAGAGCGACAGCTGAATGAGCGAGTTAATTTGAGTTTAGAACTGGTGCTGGTTGTTTTGTCACGGCTGGGCCTCGTCAAGAATCAACCATCAGCCTCAGCAGCAGGAAGGAGGGCGGGGCCACAAATACTTGTAGCCAATCAGCGTTAAGTAACGAGAAGCTCATTAATAATGAATGAGCCTGTCAGCTGTTTTCTCAGGGGGAGTCTGACCTCATGCCTGGTCTAACACTGTTAGCCTGGGGCTAGAAGCTTTTGAATGTGTGTGTGTGTGTGTGTGTGTGTTGACAAACCTCTGATTGAACTGAACACACATGAATAATTATCAACATAAATAAAGCAACAGGAAGCAAAATGTAAAAGTCATTCATTCATAAACAACAAATTCACATGAGCTTCATTCACCGTGTGAATGCACGTGTGTGTGTGTGTGCGTGCACGTGCGCTTGTGTGTGTGCGTGTGTGTGCGCGTGCGCTTGTGTGTGTGTGTGTTCCTCCTGTCTCTCTCTCAGTGTCTGTCTTGTTCTAATCCTGTCTCCTTCTTCTCCCTTTCATCTCTAATCCTCAAAGAATGCCTTGGCATCATCCAACACAGACAGACAGGCAGGCAGACAGACAGACAGGCAGACAGACAGACAGACAGGCAGACAGACAGGCAGGCAGGCAGACAGACAGACAGACAGGCAGACAGACAGACAGACAGGCAGACAGACAGGCAGACAGGCAGACAGACAGACAGAAAGGCAGACAGGCAGGCAGGCAGACAGACAGACAGGCAGACAGACAGGCAGACAGGCAGACAGACAGACAGGCAGACAGACAGGCAGACAGACAGACAGACAGACAGACAGACAGAAAGGCAGACAGGCAGGCAGACAGACAGACAGGCAGGCAGACAGACAGACAGACAGATAGACAGGCAGGCAGACAGACAGACAGGCAGGCAGAGAAAGATGGCGTGACTGCTCCACATAGATTCTGCTTTCTGTTTGTTATTTTCTTACTTTTCTCTGGTTCTCTGACCTTCCTCACTTCTGCACTGACAACATATGATCACAGCACAGAGATTCAGATTCAGATTCAGATTCAGATTCAGATTCAGATTCAGACGACTTCATTTGTCCTAAAAAAGGCACTTCAGTTTCTCCAGTCTACCGTGACACAAACACCAACTTACAACAGCAGCAAACAACAGTGTGTCAGAGAGAATCAGCCGGCATATGGGCAAGAGGTGCACACAGGGGCTACCTGCAGTTCATGTTCAGTACAGGTTCATAAATTAGTACCATGTATGAAAAAAAATTAAACAATAATAAAAGAGTCAGCAGCTCTCACAGAAGCTTTGTCACAAGAAAGACACCTGAACAAGTCAAGTTATCATAAACCACACACACATATTCATTTAAAGCAAACTTCTGTTGGCATTCAGCAGCCTGATAGCAGAAGGAATGAAGGACTTTGATTATCTGTTGGTTTTCCTGGGGGTCATTACAGTGAACTCACTGGACAGGATGTGGTCAGGTTGCCTCACTGTTACTTTTGCCTTCTGGGCCACACGTTTCTCCCAGAGCTCCACTTGGCCGAAGGAGATCCTACGGGACGTGGAGTGTAACCAGGGAAACGGGCCTCCGAGGAGAAGCAGGAAGAAGAAACACCGAGGGAAACGTGGCGGGGTCAGAAAGAGGCTACGAGCGCGAGCACGCCGTCCACCTCTTCCCAGTATCCTGCTGGCCAACGTCCAATCCATGGACAACAAGTTGGACGACATCAGGGCCCGGGTCCGCTTCCAGAGAGATGTGAGGGACTGCAACATCCTTTGTTTCACGGAGACATGGCTCACGCCGAAGGTGCCGGACCACGCCGTTCACCCAGCAGAAACATTCACTGTGTTTCGCATGGACAGAACGAAGGAATCCGGCAAATCAAAAGGTGGTGGAGTGTGTTTCCTGACCAACAACAACTGGTGTGATCCGAGGAAAGTTTCTGTTCTGTCGCGTTCATGCTCACCGGACCTCGAACACCTGGCTATCCTCTGTCGCCCTTTCTATCTGCCCCGGGAGTTTTCTGCGGTCATCGTCTTTGCCGTTTATATTCCACCACAGGCGGACACGGACACATGATTACATGATACCATCAGCAAACCCTACCAGGGGCGCCTCCAGAAATTTTTCATAGGGGTGGCCAGACGGGACCACTCAAAATCTTCTCACCAAAAGTAAAAACCATAATTTCAGGATGTTATTATACTGTTGTAGTATACAGGCTCTCTCTCTTCTCCTGTACTAATTTTCTTTTTAAAATAAGAATGGATTTCTGTAGACGTTCTCTTCATTGTGTGCAAATTGACATAACGTATACAAGCAGCAGCTAGCGTTAGCTAGCTACGTAACTCAGTGCGACATGTCACTGGCCAGGGGGCGGGGCTACTGTGAGTGATGGAAGGTCAAGAGCGGCTTCCTGGGCCTGGCTGGCTGTGCATTTGGGATGAAACGCATAACTGACAATAGAATCTATGTGACTGGCCAGTAGGGTGACCAGCAAATTTACAGGGGGGGCTGTGGCCACCCCTGGCCACCCCTTGGTGGTGCCCCTGAACACTACACCAAACACCCGGACGCAGCCCTCATCGTGGCCGGTGATTTCAACTAAACAAGGTGAACCGGTTATGCTGAACTTTTTCCAGCACGTCACATGTCCCACGAGGGGTGACAACACTCTGGACCACTGTTACACTCCATTCAAGAACGGATACAAAGCCGTATCACTGCCGGCTTTTGGGTGGGTGGATAAGTCTATCCACGAGGCTCTGAAAGCACGTAGCGCTGCCTATAACGAGGGACTCATCACCGGAGACATGTCACCGTACAAAGCCGCAGCCTACAAGCTCAGGAAAGCGGTGAGAGCGGCTTATAGGCGTTACAGGGATACGGTGGAGGAACAAATGTGCAACCGCGACAGGAGACGCATGGGGCAAGGACTGCGGACGATAACGGATTATAGAGGACGGCTGTTGTGGACTCCTCACTGGCGGAAGAACTAAACACCTTTTTTGCTCGCTTTGAGGCTGGCGGCGCTAGCGCTGTGGCTAGCGCTGTGGCTAGCGCTGTGGCTAGTGCTGTGGCTAGCGTAATTGAAGCAGGCGACCTGACCGGTGAGGAGGACCGTCCACTCTCGCTCTCGGAGCACGACGTGAGGAGAGCTCTGAGACGAGTGAACAGCAGGAAGGCAGCCGGTCCAGATGGCATCCCCGGACGGCTGCTAAAATCCTGTGCTAGCCAGCTAGCTCCGGTGTTCACAACCATCTTTAATCTGTCCCTGGCCCACTCTGTCGTCCCCACCTGCCTAAAAAAAGTCCACCATCATCCCTGTGCCTAAAAAGACCAACCCAGCTGGTCTAAATGACTTCCGCCCTGTAGCTCTGACCTCCGTGGTGATGAAGTGCTTTGAAAGACTCATCAAAGACTTCATCTGCTCATCACTGCCGGACTCCCTGGACCCCCTTCAGTTCGCCTATCGCCCCAATAGGAGTACTGACGACGCCATCACCCATGTCCTCCACTCCACCCTCTCCCACCTGGACTGGTAAGGGGAATTATGTGCGTTTGCTGTTTATTGATTACAGCTCAGCATTTAACACCATAGTTCCCCACAGACTGGTCACCAAGCTCAGGGACCTGGGGCTGAGTTCCTCACTCTGCTCCTGGGTTCAGAGCTTCCTGACTGGCAGACCACAGGTGGTGAAGGTTGGAGCCCACACCTCCAGCTCCCGTACCTCCACACTGGTGCCCCCCAAGGCTGCGTACTGAGCCCTCTGCTATACTCCCTGTACACCCATGACTGCACAGCGACACACCAATCCAACATCACTGTGAAATTTGACACAGGATGACACAGTGGTGGTAGGCCTGATCTCCAACAACAACAAGGCGGCCTATCTGGAGGAGGTGGAGCTGCTGTCTTCATGGTGTAAGGACAACAACCTGGACCTGAATGTCGCCAAGACCAAGGAGGTGGTGGTCGATTTCAGGAGAGAGAGGCAGAGGATCCACTATGCGCCGCTCAGAATCTACGGGACCCCGGTGGAGAGAGTGAGTAATTACAGGTACCTCGGGGTTCACA
>NC_043987.1:36207862-36210362 GCF_902150065.1 Myripristis murdjan | reverse complement strand
GATTGGAACACCTGAATTCAATGATTTGGATAGATGAGCGAATACTTTTGGCAATATAGTGTAGATAGATAGATAGATAGATAGATAGATAGATAGATAGATAGGTATACTTTATTGATCCCAGACTGGGAAGCTTCATGACGATATTCTGCTGATCGCTGCTGAGTCTTTCAACATTTGGACCGATGGCTTGGTTTGGCAACTTCAGTGTCAAAAAAATAAATAAACGTCCACGTGAACAAAGTCATGAAGTTGAACTGATTTACTTGGTTTCTAACAGTTTTTATGGTTTTTCTCTGTTGATTGTCTTTATTTTCTCTTTGGCTTGTGAGTCAAATTTCTGTTTTTGAGACAATAAAAAGTCTGAGACCTGAACTGAACTGAATATATAAAAAATACAGAAAATACAAAAAATACACAAATTATTTAAAATGTACAAAATGTACAAAATAAACAAGATGGACATTTTACAAACTTTACAAACTGTCTGAGGGTTAGGGTTAGTGAACCAGCAGATCTGAGCCATCTGCAGCACCTGGGCGGGCAGGTGTGTGTGTGTGTGTGTGTGTGTGTGTGTGTGTGTGTGTGTGTGTGTGTGTGTGTCTGATTGGCTGAGTGAAGGCAGAGCGGACAGTAAAGTGGACGCTCTGCTTTCAGATTAAATATGGAAATATTTTAATCTCGTGAGATGAGACCTTCACTTTCCCACAGTTTGTGTTTTACAGGCCGGATTAGAGCTGGATTAGAGCTGGATTAGAGCTGGATTAGAGCTGGATTAGCCTCATGCAGGCCTCAGTGGCGCCACCACCTGAAGGGATCTGACACAGGGCAGCTGACATCTGATCCAGCACCGAAAATATCATTTTACTATTATTTAGTTAGAGTTATAGTTAATTATAGTGACAGTTAGTTATAGTTATTGATAGTTATAGTTATAGTTAGTTATAGGTATAGTTAGTGATAGTTGTAGTTAGTTATAGTGACAGTTACTGTTATAGTTAGAGTTAGTTAGAGTTAGTGATAGTTAGAGTTATTTGTAGTTGTAGTTAGTTATAGTTAGTTATAATTATAGTTAGTTTTAGTTATAGTTATAGCTGTTGATAGTTATAGTTAGTTAAACTTATAGTCATAGTTAAAGTTTAGTTATAGTTATAGTTAGTTATAGATATAGTTTGTTATAGTTATGGTTGTAGTTATAGTTATAGTTAGTTGTAGTTATAGTTAGTCATAGTTATAGCTGGTGATAGTTATAGTTAGTTATAGTTATAGCTAATTATGTTATACATAGTTATAGTTTAGTTATAGTTATAGTTAGTTATAGTTGTAGTTATAGTTAGTTGTAGATATACTTAGTTGTCGTTGTAGTTAGATAGTTATAGTTAGTTGTGGTTACACTTAGTTGTAGTTATGGTCATAGTTATAGTTAGTCATAGTTAGACTTAGTTAGAGTTATAGTTAGTTATTGTTATAGTTATAGTTAGTCAAAGTTATAATTAGTCATAGTTATAGTTAGTTGTAGTTATAGTTAGTTATTGTTATAGTTAGTTATTGTTATAGTTATAGTTAGTTGTAGTTATAGTTATAGTTAGTTGTAGTTATATAGTTAGTGATAGTTTTCTGTAATTTTATCTTTTTATTTGCTAACAAACACAGAACCAGAGCGATGCTGCCACACCTCGCCTCCACTGCAGCCAGCAGAGAGTGTGTGTGTGTGTGTGTGTGTGTGTGTGTGTGTGTGTGTGTGTGTGTGTGTGTGTGTGTGTGTGTATCCCACACACTCCAGCGTTCTGCTCTAAAATTGAGATCAGACTAAAAACGTGTTTCTGTATTTCAGGTTCGTTGATCAGCTGATCAGCTGATTGTCACATTTTACATTTTTATGAAGTCATTTTGAAAACTGAATCATGAACTCAGAATAAAAATGAATCACTGAACTAGTAGTACTGTACTGTGTGTGTGTGAGTGTGTGTGCGTGTGCGTGTGCGTGTGTGTGTGTGTGTGTGTGTGTGTGTGTGTGTGTGTGTGTGTGTATGTGTTTTTCAAGTGAACTGTCGTTGCTGTGGCAACAGCCAGATTCTGAATTTCCATTGGTCTTAATTATTTTATTCATTCTCACCTCCAGACACACAGATCCCTGTACACACACACACACACACACACACACACACACACACACACACACACACATTTTGTTTTTGGCTATAGGAGCCAACAATATCATCCAATCAGGAAGCAGGAGGCAGGAAACAGGCGACAGATTTCCTCAGTGGGGGAGAGAGAGAGAGAGACAGGTAGGCAGTGAGACAGGACATCACTGCACTACATGACAGAACATATGGACTACACACACACACACACACACACACACACACACACTCTTTGTCTGCATGATAAATGTCTCAGTGTCCAGATGGCAGAAGCAGCTCTGATCTCACTGTGATCCTCCTGTGTGTGTGTGTGTGTGTGTGTGTGTGTGTGTGTGTGTGTGTGTGTGTGTGTG
>NC_043987.1:36195362-36202862 GCF_902150065.1 Myripristis murdjan | reverse complement strand
CTATAACGAGGCCGAGCGCCACATGAACACATACCCAGAACAAAATAAAACTTCCAAAATGAGCACCTGCAAATCATCTTCATCTGAATCTGAATAGTTTTAGTGATCAAAGGTAAGAAAATAATGTACAATAACAATAAAATACAATAAAGTAATATATAGCATATAATCACAGGTTGTGCTACTGGCACAACTTACCCCAAGGCCCATTGGCACAAATTACCCCAAGCCCACCATTTTGAAAAAAATGCATCCCCCAGCTGTTTTGAGCTAACATCATGCTAACTGTATAGACTCATGGTGTAGCTTAATAAAGTACTAAAACCTGTGTGAACGGTTTTCAAAGTTTTCTATAATTGTTCAAACACAGCAATCAAAAAACCTTAATTATGGAAATTTTACTTTGGAGGGCAAAAAAGGGTTTTTTGAACTTAAATGTGCTTACCTCTCAAGCCATGTGTCTCCCTTCTTTATAAGATGAGTGAAATGGATGCCTCTTCAAAAATATGTGGTCACATGACCAACTTCTTCTATGGTTTTCTAGATAACAGGGGTGGCACTACTTGCCCCTTGGCACAAATTACCCCACTCTCCCCTACTGACTTACTATTGATGTAGTACTGACACAGTGCTGACACAGTACTGACACTGTACTGATGTAGTACTGATACAGTGCTGGCACAGTACTGATGTATCACTGACGCAGTACTGACATAGTACTGATGTAGTACTGACACAGTACTGACACTGTACTGATGTAGTACTGACGCAGTGCTGACACAGTATTGACGTAGTACTGACGCAGTACTGACACAGTACTGACACAGTACTGACACAGTTCTGAGACAGTACTGACACAGTACTGACGTAGTACTGACGCAGTACTGACACAGTACTGGCACTGTACTGATGTAGTACTGACAGTGCTGACACAGTACTGACATAGTACTGACACAGTGCTGACACAGTAGTGATGTAGTACTGACACAGTACTGACGTAGTACTGACAAAGTACTGACATAGTACTGACACTGTACTGACGTAGTACTGATGTAGTACTGAAACTGTACTGATGTAGTACTGATGTAGTACTGACACAGTACTGATGTAGTACTGACACAGTACTGACACAGTATTGAAGTAGTACTGACACTGTACTGACACAGTACTGACTCAGTTATGACACAGTACTGACACAGTACTGACGTAGTACTGACACAGTACTCACACAGTACTGATATAGTACTGACGTAGTACTGACACAGTACTGACACAGTATTGATGTAGTACTGACACAGTACTGATGTAGTACTGGCAGTACTGGAGGACCCCTGGACGTCCCCTGGAGGTCTGATCGGGGCCCCGGGCCCCACTTTGAAACGCTCTGGTTTAAACCTGCTCTTTGTGTCCATCCATTCCTCCTGCTGCTTCACTGATTATCTGTGATGTTATATTGATCAATACACTGATGATTATTGATCAGAGTCTGTCTGGAATATTTCAATAAAACACTGTTATAATGTTCCAATCAAATGTATTGATCAAATCAATAAGTGGTTTAATTCCCATGGAACAGGATATGACACACTGAAGTGTTTTAATCAGGAGGGAGCTGATCACTGCTGAGTGGTAGTATTGATCCGAAGTGCATTGATTAATCACTAAAGGTTGTTGTATTGTCAGTGTATTCAGTGTATTGATCAAAGTGCACAGTATTACATGTATTGATCAGTCAGTCTATCACATGTATTGATCAGTCAGTCTATCACATGTATTGATCAGTCAGTCTATCACATGTATCGATCAGTCAGTCTATCACATGTATCGATCAGTGTGTTTCTCACCAGCACGATGATCTCGGTGCACTGGGAGTAGTTTCCTCTTGGAGCCCAGCTGCCGTTAGCCTGACACTCCCTATACACACTGTCTGAACACACACACACACACACACACACACACACACACACAGAAAGAGAGAGAGAGAGAGAGAGAGAGAGAGAGAGAGAGAGAGAGGAGGAATGTCAGTTTAGAAAATCAACATTATTAATTAAGTTCTGCAGGGAGAGACTTTACTTCTTGCATGCGCACGCACACACACACACACACACACACACACACACACTCAAAGGAATTTAAAAAAACAAATTTGCAAAATGAAGTTGAGCTGAAAAATAAAGATAAAAAACATGAAAGAAGCCATTTACCGACGGACATTTGCAGTGACGATGCTGCAGCCCCTGTGACACTGTGCACATTCTACTTTATTTTGCTTTATTTTATTTTATTTCATTTTACTGTGGTTTGATGGTTTGCCTTCAATCATGCTGATGTTTGAGAGCTATGTGTATGTGTGTGTGTGTTTGTGTGTGTGTGTGTGTGTGTGTGTGTGTGTGTGTGTGTGAGAGAGAGAGTGTGTGAGTGTGTGTGTAGCTAACTTTGACTCTCTCAGTCCAGTCTGGGAGGCTGGCGACTCAGTTCTTGCCTGCTTGCATTAATTTGCTTCACTGCAGTTCAATTTGTTCTGTGAATAGCTCCAATCAAAAAAGCAGAAGGCTGTTGCTCCCAGAAATTGGCCCATTAATAATAATTCTTCAGTGCAGGTGCTTCCATTGCAGTGAAGAGTGAGGCGCTGTCAGCTCTGAGGGCGTCGCTCCTGCTGAATGCCAGCAGAAGCTTCTCCACGGAGAAACAGGAACAAAATACATTGGCTTTGATTTGTCATAACAGACGCTCTGAATATCAAGTGCAAGGTGCAGAAGTGCCATACAAACTCATGCCAAACATTTCAGTTACATTTTCCTCGGTCACAGCCGTACACCCCAATAGCACCAATTTCTCACAACACTGATATTAATAAAGGAAATGACATCTGAGCGAGGAGAACAAGCTGCAGCAGGAAACCAGGAGCTGCTCAGGAACAGCAGCGGTTCACTATTAAGACAGAAAACTGAGAGCATGTGAGATTTATTTCTAAGAATATAATTTAATATTTTGTGGCTTAATTGGAGCTTTTTCATATCTAAAACAGCAGAGAGAAAGCACTCACTGGATCACATCATGTCTTCAAATAATAAATCCACTGACATTTTCCCCTTACTGAAATATCCCTGATGTCCTTGCCTGGTTTGTTTTATCTCGGCGATCAGCCACAGAGCCTTTATTAATAACCATTAATTCAGATGACTGCTCGTTCATGTGCGACGTGGCATCTCGGCGCTCCGGCCTCTCCCAAACCAAACGTGTGTGCCGTGCAGCCGCATGGTCACGACATACAGATGAAGGTAAACATTTCATGACAAGCAGAGGAGGAGGAACTTTTCCATCGATAACAGGAACACGAGGCCTCATCCTGCTGAAGAGGAATCCAGCAGCTGCTCTCTCTGCCAGTCTGATGCTGCAGCGCTAAACACCTGATTCATAAATCACTGTCAAATTACTATTTTTGGCTTCTGTTTGGACCCTGCTCCTTGACACGATGCAGTTCCCAATCTAAATTTCCACTCATCCAAACAGCCATAAATTCACTAATAGTAAAAAAAAAAAAAAAGAAAAAGAAAGAAAAAGGACGAGGCCCTGACACGCCTTTCAACTTTCCAGGTTTTATCACTTCTGTATGTCGAAATGAAACCCTGTCACATGGCTGGTATTGAGAGGGAGGCAGGAGCGCGGTGGTGGAAAAACACCACCATGACTTCACCTTCTTGGCATGACCAAACTGAGAGAAACAAGGGGAGAACACTGGGAAACGAGTCTCTCTTCCACGGATCCAACAATAAAAACAAAACACAGAAGGGCACCCAACCTAAAGCAACCCGACTCAACCCGGTCCAATCCAATCCCAATCCAACCCAGTTTGATCCAATCCCAGTCCCAATCCAACCCAGTCTGATCCAGTCCAGTCCAATCCCAGTCCAATCCTGATTCAAATCCCAATCCGATCCAATCCCAACTGAGAAACAGAGAAACACAGGAAGCTAAAAACACAGCCAAATGAGGAATAAAGCTCCAACCAGGTCAGGACAGGAAGTGGTAGAGCCCAGATGCACATGGGGAACCCTGGGATGGATGGTCCAGGTCAAGAAAATGGAAGGGAACCATGCATGGATAAACTAGCAATGAGCCAGATTGGCTAGAAACAACAAAAATTGGCTCGAGATAACAAAAAGACAGAGGCTTTCAGTCCCAGTCAGAATTATTTTGTATAAAAAGTAGATGTGGCTGATTTTTGGGAACCATAAATCAGGGAGAGTGAGTTATCACTAAGAGGGGAAAATCAGCTGAGACAGATCTTGGCCCGGGTTTTGATAAAGCAATAATGTTGGGAAACCCTTCCATTAGACAGTGGAGGAAAGAAGTGCTGCTCGACTGATGGATCATACGGCAGGTGCGCTTGTGAAGGACAGGTAAATAGGCCTCAAGAACAAAACAAAATCCTGGAAATCTTGCCTTCATGGCATGGGAATATTTCTAGACAGTGCAGACACCATGGAAACACCATCTTCAGGTGCAAAACAACAACAAAATCATGAACAAAAGACAGAGCAGTGCGTGTCAACACCATGTCTTCATCTGACCTTATGAACAAACAAACAACAAATGACAAAGGCAAGATTTCCAGGAGTTTGCCTTTTCTTATGATCTGTTACCAACATCAGTGCAGAGTTCCTCTGCCAGCATCCACTGAACCCCAAGACATTTCAGGAGGTTCCTCACACAAAGGGCTGATGGGAGAACAATCCTAAACTGTACCGATAAGGGACTCAAGAAGCCCAAATCCTTCCAGTGGGCCTGAGCTGCTGTAAGCTGTGCCCGAGTATCACCAGGAGATACTCTACCCATGATGCCCCGGGAGAGTGGCGGTGAGCTCACTGACAACGTGGAAACGTTTTCAAAACCAGGAGCAGCTGATGTGCTGCCGAAAAACAATCCAGACCATGAACTCCAAACCTCAAAAGACCCCACATAGGAAGTGTAACAGTTTTTGCAGCCTGGTTTTTAGAGCGTTTTATACTATTCTGAACAAATTTAGTGACACCAGTAATCATAATTATTTTCATTTGCTCCTAAGAAATGCAAGAATGGTTTACATTTATCTAAAGTTTCACATTGTTTCTGAATCCAAAATTCAGTTATTTCACAAAATATGTGGTGGGTCACAGGACAAACTGTCTACATGAAGGGCCGAGCCAGAAAACGTTTTGGGATCCCCTGATCTGGAGGGCCGAACAGGATAAAGATTTCAGAGAAGTGACCTTCCACCAGATTCCCCATCTTGAAGGACAAAGTGAGGATGAGGAGGAGCTTCACGTCTGTCAGCAGCTTCTCCAGGAGCTGCGTCTGAAGCCAGCTGGATGTACAACATGCTCAGAGATCTCAAGACTTAAACATTAAACTTCATGTCCAGAGCTGCCAAGTGTGTCAGATGTAGATTATGGAACCTTAACTCTGTGATTAACTATGTAATAATCTCCAGACTCAAAGGTCTGCACATAACAAATAGATTGTTGGCAGAAACCAGGGGAATGTCCATCCATATTAAATAATTCACAATCTGAAGGCAACACATCAGTCCCTTTCAGAGCGTGGCTTTTTCTGCAGTGGTGTCCCGTGGCGTCCTCTCACATGTCACCCTCTTACAATAAGCCCAGAATTCATCTTATTCACCTCACTGCCATGTTTGGTTAGCTGACATCATGAGGGAAATTACAGGAAGTGCCATAGATAAAAATACTATTTCCAGAGTAGCACTGAATGAAATGACATTGAGATTATGCTATCATAATTTCAAAATTCATTGAAAGACTTCAAATGTATTTAACTGTTGCCTTTTGCATGATATAAAATGAATGAAGATGAATGGCTGCTTTTAACATTGGAGTTTATGGCACTTCCATGTCTAATCCCCCAATTACCTCCCTGTCTGAACAAAATGCCCTGTGGCATATTTTGAATGCTAAAGCATGACTCAACCAGACCAGATCAGCTGCAGCAGTCACAGTGAACTCACTGCAGTATGGTATTTAATTGGCTTCTTATTTATTACATTTCAAGTAAACAGTATTTATGTAGCATAAAGAGGCAAAGCGCTTGCTGGAACCCAGGTGTTGCTACTTTACTCACCTTTTTTTCCTGGCAAATTCAGCCAATGTTTTCATAAACATGACAAAATTACTGTGAGTAAATTACCAAGAAATTAATATTAGCAAGGAATTTGTAAACAAAACAACAATAAATATATTTTTAATATTTCAGAAACAATCAAATACTTCATTGATCCCCATGGATAAATTGAATCAGTCGCAGCCATTCAAATTTTAAAGAGAAGAATATAAATAAGCAAAAGTGAAATTATTTTAAATAGAAATTATGTGCATTAGAATTTTTTTTTTTAAAAAAGTACATTATGAGCATTGTGTAAAATCTGCATTAATCCTAAAATAATATTACAAAAATTATTATTTGTAACAGTTGAAATGATATATTTAAAGGTTGGATCAGTGATGGTGATCAGGGCCCCTGCAGGACCCCTAAGGCCCCTGGGGGCCCCTGGACCCACTTTGAACACCTCTGGTCTTGGCTCGTGCTCAGGGCATCGTGGAGTGAAATGCAAACGCAAACAAATATCAAAACACACAAATCACAAAACCATCAGACACGATCAGACACGAGTCTGAGATTAACTCTGCTCTCGTCGTGCTATCACTGTGATGGATGACATTTGGGCCACATTTTAGCACAGGTTGGGGCGCACACACACACACACACACACACACACACAGACACACACATACAGACACACACACACACACACACACACACACACACACACTGACCCATCAGGAATGGTAAATCGATAAGCAGGCAGAGCAGAAGATCAATACACTGACCAGTGGCCTCCTTATTAGCTGTTAACCAGTCAGAGGCTGGCATTCTGCCTCCGTCTTATCAATACAGAACACACACACACACACACACACACACACACACACACACACACACACACACACACACACACGGAGTGTGTGAGGTGATGATGGCAATGATGATGATGATGAAGGTGGACTGAGACAGCAGCTCCAGCTGGTATAAAAATGACTTACTCACACACACACACACACACACACACACACACACACACACACACACACACACACACACACACACACACACAAAGTTTCACAGATGAGTCATGCTATTAAGTCAGATCAACAACCAAACCTCTAATTAATGTGGATCTTTACTGCCCCCCACCACCACCACTACCCACACACACACACACACACACACACACACACACACACACACACACACACACACACACACCTCTACAGGGAACTGATATAATCTCACCAGTTGGCAGGAAAAGAAAAAAGTCACCCCCCCCCTTCCTAAATTCCATTCTTTATTTTTATTCAGGTTTATTTTTCTGCTCTGCTTGTGTTGTGGTTTTTTTGCTGTCTCCTCTAACAGGATCACTTTTACATAATCCAGTTTAATGAC
>NC_043987.1:36182862-36190362 GCF_902150065.1 Myripristis murdjan | reverse complement strand
AACCCTCAGGAACCCAGGAACCCTCAGGAACCCTCAGGAACCCTCAGGAACCCAGGAACCCTCAGGAACCAAGGAACCCAGGAACCCTCAGGAACCCAGGAACCCTCAGGAACCAAGGAACCCAGGAACCCTCAGGAACCCAGGAACCCAGGAACCCTCAGGAACCAAGGAACCCAGGAACCCTCAGGAACCCAGGAACCCTCAGGAACCAAGGAACCCAGGAACCCTCAGGAACCCAGGAACCCTCAGGAACCCAGGCCTATATCTATCTATATATACTGTATATCTATCTATACAGTATAGATAGATAGATAGATAGATAGATAGATAGATAGATAGATAGATAGATATTACAAGTTTTTCCAAGTTATATTTTTGCTAATTTTCTAGCAGTTTTAGCATCTTTTGTGATTTTGCATTGCTAATTTTCTGTTATTTTTTCTGATATTTTTTGTAATATTTACTTTTTGTGTTAATTTCTAACATAACTTCTTGCAGCAGCCAATGAGCTCGTTCTCTGCTGACTGAGGTGTGGAGCTAAGAAGGAACTGTTTTTGTTGCTGTTGGTGCTGGAAAGAGAAAGTTCTCCACCAAGAAAGGACCCCACACCCTGTTTGCACAGCAGCTTATAACCACCTGTGGTTATTAAGTGCAGCGCCCTCTAGTGGTCATATAAATAATGAGATGTTGGGAGCGAGTGAGTCTGTTTTTGTTTCCAGGTGTTGTGTTTGGTTCATTTCTGCATATTTGTTACCATGACGACAAAGCTCCTCCAATTTTAACCTCGACCTGTCTCCAACCTTAACCGAGTGCCTTGTTATATCTCCTGCTGCTGGTAGGGGGCGCTAGTTTAGGAAACTCCTATGGGTCGTATTAGAGAGGAGGAGCAAACCACCCAACAACGCCCCTATTCACCAGTTAGAGTAAATAACACTTTCTGATTGGCTGAGATACTATAGCCACACACACACACACACACACACACACACACACACACACACACACACACACATCACAGTTAATTTGACTAATGACCGTCAAAGTTTGATTGGCAGGTGAGAAAAACACTGTCACCTATTAAACTGATTAATAATTCACTGATTAATAGATATTGATGACAGTTTTAAAGGATCAGCAGTTTGTGTGTTGTTTCTTTCAGCGTTTAGTCTCTGAAGCTGCTGCCCAGTCTCACACACACACACACACACACACACACACACACACACACACACACACACACACAGCAGGCAGAGTTGTTGTCCAGGGAGATTTACTGTCGTAACAACGCAGCTAAAATTAGACTGAGAGAGCTGACTGCAGCACACACACACACACACACACACACACACACACACACACACACACACACAGTCCCACACTGGATTGCAAAGAATCCTGGGTTGCCAACCACTGAACAGTCAGAGAGAGACGGGGTGCGCTTGGTGGAAAAACCAGAAAACCGTCCATCGACCAATCAGAAGCATCCGTTCTGCACCACCACACCATGACAGCAGACACTGCACGGTGCCACGATGTCCAAACTGCAGGTCCAGGCCCGCTGCAGGTCCCAGCTGTGAGACAGGTGGCCCGTGGGAGGGCCTCCTTCATGGGCACATGATGAGCCGCTCTGCTGCCTGAAGCCTGTAAAGATCAAACTAACAAACAAAAGAAAACAACAAGCGACCGTACGTCCGGATGAACGTGTTCCTCGTGGATCTGAGCACAGAAACCTGACGGATTTATTCAGACTCAACTAAATGTACAACAGATCATCTGTCTAATGAGGGACGTAAACACACTGGAAGCAGCTTTATTATATTTAATGAACCACAGCCAAATTAAAATGTCAATTAAGAAGCCGTCTGACCCCGGCCTGAGTCATCCCCCTCACCTGGACATCAGGTGGTTCCCCCTGTCCCCCTGTGGTTTGGCCCGCCTGTAGAACCCAGTGGTGTTCCTGTTTTACAAACCTGAGGCCGAGGCCTGGAACTGGAACTGGATCCAAATCAGGACGTTCCAAATTTATGCTGAACTGATTTGATTTGTACTAAAATAACAATCAGAGGAAAACAATCAGGAAAACAATCAGAGTCAGAATCCATCACATCCCATAATATCCCAGAACACCACCTGAACTACAGGGCTCAGCCTTTCAAACGTCTGCAGCTCTGACTTCCATAATGAAGACGTAAACCAGAGAGAGGAACACCAGGAGGCTTACACACACACACACACACACACACACACACACACACACACACACACGCGCACACACACACACACACACACACACACACACACACACACACACACACACACACACACACACACACACTCATTTGTGGCTCATGACTTGAGCGAGAAGTCTCCAAATGAAAACGATCAGCCGCCGCGCACGTTTCAGCTCCTCATGCACATCAGCCCAACAGGAAGTGTGTGTGACGTCTTCCTGTTGGAACAGTGTGAGGTGTGTGTGTGTGTGTGTGTGTGTGTCCCAGGTTATAAACACACTGACCGCACTGAACCAACACACACACACACACACACACACACACCTGAAGAGACTCTGATGTGATTCTGGATTGTGTTTGTTAAGGAGTCCAGGTCCTGTCCCAGCAGCTGGATTATAATCCCTGGGTTTCTCTTAGTTTTCTGGCTTCTCTTAACCAGACATCCTCCCTCCTGATGTTCAGTCCCATGAAGCTTCAGCTCGCTAACTGAACCCAGGCTTTTCCAATCTAGATCTGTGCGCTCACAGAAAAAGGGCGGAGTTTGCTGCATGCGACCAATCACAGACAAGGAAAAATCCACCTGAGCCGCATACTTTACGACGGAGGAGCAGACAATAATCTGAAATAAATACGAGGAATATAAATCCATCATCCAGGCAAGAAGCAACACAGCTGCAACTGCAAGGAACGCTGGGAAAAAATCACCCACTGTGTCAATGTGTAAATTAGTGGGATTATAATCTGACTTCCCCTCCATGACGGCACGAGTCGATCTGACTGCAGTAACATTTGTGTTTATGGAGTTTGTGGTGATGGCGTGATGTCAGCCTCATTATTGTTTCAGATGCAGCCCAGAGGAGCAAATAAAACATAAGTATACACACTTCAGAGTGCTCAGTACTTACTGTCTCTTATACATGTAGCATATGTACATGTACATGCTGTACATGTAGTACATGTACAGCATGTACATGTACTACATGTAGTACAACATGTGAAGGCTGAATTATGCTTCAGCGTTAGAAGAGCGTACGGGGGTTGTGTGAAGCTCGTATTTCCTCCACAGCGCGTGTGTGTGTCCAACATACCTCTGAAACACACAGAGTAACCCTCCGCCCACCAGCGTCGACCCTGTGACGTGTGGTCGCTGCTCTTCCTGGTTGTGCCCGCCGTGAGATCCAGCGTTCTCCAAAGTTTTCAAACACAACCGACGAGTCGAGACACAACAGCTGTTTTAAAAACGGCGCTGCCGGCCGGCACAACAACAGGATGTGATGCCGGCTGCAACGAAATGCCGGAAATGATGTACTTGGGCGGACCAATCACAGCTCTTGTGGGGCTGCGGAGGGTCCGTGTAGTTACAATGTTTGGGAGGCGCGCGGCAAGGCTCTGCGGCGGGCGCACAACACAACCCCCGTAAGCTCCGCACAACCTCCATACACTCTTCCTACACAGAACCATCATTCAGCCTCAAGGCTTCACTTCCTCACTCTGTCTCAGCCAATGGGCAGGCCATTTTCCCAGAGAGCTGATTGGTCAGTGGGTGGGGCTTTTCTACCTGCTGAGCTCTTATCCTGAACTTCACCTGCTCCGGAGCAGGTGAGATGTTCAGTGTATGTTACCACGGCAACGAAGCCCGATCAAAAGTAAACCACCTTCATGGTACAGAAACCCAGCAGGGTTAACCTGAAGTGACCTCACTGAGCCCAAACCAGCTGCAGGCCTCAGGTGCTTCACAGAGCTGAGTCTGCTGAGGCAGCGTCTGCAGCAGGACTCTCTGGAACCGACCGAACAAACCCAAAGGAACCAAACAGAACCTAACGGAACCCAACGGGACCCAACGGAACCAAACAGAACCCAACGGAACCAAACAGAACCCAACGGAACCCAACGGGACCCAACGGAACCAAACAGAACCCAACGGAACCAAACAGAACCCAACGGAACCCAGTGGAACCAAACGGAACCCAACGGAACCCAACGGAATCAAACACAACCCAACGGAACCAAACGGAACCCAACAGAACCCAACATAACCAAACGAAACCCAACAGAACCCAACTGAAACAAATGGAACTAAACAAAACCCAATGGAACCCAACGGAACCAAACAAAACCCAACAGAACCAAACGGAACCAAACGAAAGCATACGAAACCAAACTGAACTAAACGAAACCCAACAGAACCCAACGGCACCAAACGGAACCAAACGAAACCCAACAGAACCAAACAGAACCCAACGGAACCCAATGAAACCCAATGGAACCCAATGGAACCAAATGAAACCCAACGGAACCCAACAGAACCCAACAAAACCCAACAGGACCAAACGGAACCAAAAGAAACCAAACGAAACATAACAGAACCCAACAGAACCCAACGGAACCAAACAGAACCCAACTGAACCAAACGAAACCAAACAAAACCCAACTGAACCAAATGAAACCCAACAGAACCCAACGGAACCAAACAAAACCCTATGGAACCAAACGGAACCAAATGAAACCCAACTGAACCAAACGAAACCCAAAAGAACCCAACGGAACCAAACGAAACCCTACGGAACCAAACGGAACCAAACGGAACCAAACGAAACCAAACGAAACCCAACTGAACCAAACGAAACCCAACAGAACCCAACGGAACCAAACGAAACCCTACGGAACCAAACGGAACCAAACGGAACCAAACGAAACCCAACTGAACCAAACGAAACCCAACAGAACCCAACGGAACCAAACGACACCCAACGGAACCAAACAGAACCCAACAGAACCCAATGGAACCAAACGAAACCCAACGGAACCAAACAGAACCCAACAGAACCCAATGGAACCAAACCAAACCAAACCAAACCCAACGGAACCCAACAGAACCCAACCAAACCCAACAGGACCAAATGGAACCAAAAGAAACCAAACGAAACCCAACAGAACCCAACAGAACCCAACGGAACCCAACTGAACCAAACGAAACCCAACAGAACCCAACGGAACCAAACAGAACCAAATGGAACCAAACGAAACTCAACGGAACCAAACAGAACCCCATGGAACCCAATGGAACCAAACAAAACCAAATGAAACCCAACGGAACCCAACAGAACCAAACGGATCCCAACAGAACCCAACGGAACAAAACAGAACCCAACGGAACTCAATGGAAGCAAATGGAACCCCAAAAAACCAAACAGAACCCAACGGAACCCAATAGAAACAAACGGAACCCAACAGAACCCAATGGAAGCAAACGGAATCCAACGGAACCCAATGGAACCAAACAAAACCCAATGGAACCAAACGGAACCCAACGTAACCAAATGGAACCAAACAAAACCCAACGGAACCCAACGGAACCCAATGGAACCCAACGGAACCCAATGGAACCAAACAGAACCAAACGCAACCGAACTGAAAGAAAACAAAACGAAATGAAAAATGTCAAACTGGTCAGTCCAAGTTGGATGAGCGTGTCGTTTTTTCACAGATTGGAGACGGATCTTACTGTTTTTACTGGTTTTACTGGTTTTTACTAGTTTTTACTGGTTTTACTGGTTTTACTGTTTTTACTGTTTTTACTGTTTTTACTGGTTTTACTGGTTTTACTTAGAGTTCTCATCGGGCCTGAAAATTAAGACCCGACCTGAACCGGGCCTGACTGGGCCAGCCCGAGGCCCGACCCGACCCGACTAATTAGCCGAACTTTAAGCCCGACAGCCCGATAAAGCCCGAAAAAAAAAAATCGCCAAATTCGCCATTATTTAGCAGAGCCGGTCGGCCGCGGCACCGGGGCACCATCAGTCGGCATCAGGCAGCTCACCTGTCAGATCCAGCAGACCTGACCGGGTGGGCGCGGTATCGGACGGTGCCGCGGCCGGCCGGCCTGATACCGACTGATGGTGCCGCGGCATGTGCGGGTCAATACGGTAGTCTAGAAAACTGGAGATTTTTTTTTTCTCATGCGCCCCCAAGTAGATTGCGCCCTGGGCAGCTGCACTGCCCATAGCAGAAACCGTCCCTGCTGCCGAGTCTGCCAGCACAGCGGGATGCTGCTGCAACTCTCTCTCACTTGTTTGCGCTGCGCTCGCACAGCTGGTTGTCTGTCTGTCACTGAAAGTTTAGCCTCCAAATCCAATCCAGTCTCTCACTCTCTCCACCAGTCACATAAAAATGACACGTCATAATCAATAACACAACACATAATTCTATTTTTTTATTAAAAAAAAAAAAAAAAAAAAATCCCCCACAGAACCCGAAGCCCGACCCGACCCGCCCAATTCACGTAAATTTTAGGCCCGACCAGACTATGAGAACTCTAGTTTTACTGGTTTTACTGTTTTTTACTGGTTTTACTGGTTTTACTGGTTTTACTGGTTTTTACTGGTTTTACTGGTTTTTACTGGTTTTACTGGTTTTACTGGTTTTACTGGTTTTACTGGTTTTACTGGTTTTTACTGGTTTTACTGGTTTTACTGGTTTTACTGGTGTCTGAGCAGAAAAGAAGGTAGCATCAGAAAAATACTGGTTCTAAAATGATTCATTATGAGGCCATGAGGCCATGTGGTTCCATGAAGAAGCAACGACTGTAGAAAACAAACAAACTGGGTTCTGCACTTCAGTTCATGAAGGTTCTGAAAAAGGTTCCTCAGAGAACCTTTTCCTTCTTTTTTATTTATTTATTGGTGAAAGTTTTTGAAAGAATTAGAAAGAAGAAATTTACTCTTCAAAGAACCAAGAGAGGTTCTCCTGTGGGACAGAACACACACAGACACACACACACACACACACACACACACACACACACACACACACACACTAGCTTACACAGTTTGCAGGCTGATGCAGTGAAAACGACCTGATTGGCTAAAAGGTCCCAGGAGCTGTGGAGCATCTGGCACCGCTCCTCGAACAGCTGCTGCTCCTCTCCTCCTCCTCACCTCCTCCTCTCCTCCTCCTCCTGGAGAGGAGGAGGAGGAGAGGAGGAGGTGCTCCAGCTCTCTTAGCAGAAGGTGGGCTGTCTGCAGAGGTCAGAGGTCAGAGGTCAAGGGACCTGCTGGGTTGATCTGACCTCAGCGGCTCGTCTGCGTCCATCTGACTGATCTTCACTGACGGACAGGAAGTCACACAGTGATGCGTTTAATGACCTCGCAGGCCGCCGTCCTCCTGCGGCGATGCGTTTAATGACCTCACAGGCCGCTGTCTACAACGTCGCCTCCTCTCCTTCCTCTTTGCAGCAGCTCCATCATTCCGACCTCCTCCTCCTCCTCCT
>NC_043987.1:36166181-36182762 GCF_902150065.1 Myripristis murdjan | reverse complement strand
CGTGGCGTTGGCGGTGACTGAGGCGTTGGCGGTGACTGAGGCGTTGTGGTTGGCGGTGACTGAGGCGTTGGCGTTGGCGGTGACTGAGGCGTTGGCGTTGGCGGTGACTGAGGCGTTGGGGTTGGCGGTGACTGAGGCGTTGTGGTTGGCGGTGACTGAGGCGTTGGTGGTGACTGAGGCGTTGTGGTTGGCGGTGACTGAGGCGTTGGCGTTGGCGGTGACTGAAGCGTTGTGGTTGGCGGTGACTGAAGCGTTGGCGTTGGCGGTGACTGAGGCGTTGGCGTTGGCGGTGACTGAGGCGTTGGCGTTGGCGGTGACTGAGGCGTTGGCGTTGGCGGTGACTGAGGCGTTGTGGTTGGCGGTGACTGAAGCGTTGGCGTTGGCGGTGACTGAGGCGTTGGCGTTGGCGGTGACTGAGGCGTTGGCGTTGGCGGTGACTGAGGCGTTGGCGTTGGCGGTGACTGATGGCGTTGGCGTTGGCGGTGACTGAAGCGTTGGCGTTGACGGTGACTGAGGCGTTGGCGTTGGCGGTGACTGAGGCGTTGGCGGTGACTGAGGCGTTGGCGTTGACGGTGACTGAGGTGTTGGTGGTGACTGAGGCATTGTGGTTGGCGGTGACTGAGGCGTTGTGGTTGGCGGTGACTGAGGCATTGGTGTTGGCGGTGACTGAGGCGTTGGCGTTGACGGTGACTGAGGCGTTGGCGTTGGCGGTGACTGAGGCGTTGGCGTTGGCGGTGACTGAGGCGTTGGCGTTGGCGGTGACTGAGGCGTTGTGGTTGGCGGTGACTGAAGCGTTGGCGTTGGCGGTGCCTGAGGCGTTGGCGTTGACGGTGACTGAGGCGTTGGCGTTGGCGGTGACTGAGGCGTTGGCGTTGGCGGTGACTGAGGCGTTGGCGTTGGCGGTGACTGAAGCGTTGGCGTTGGCGGTGACTGAGGCGTTGGCGTTGGCGGTGACTGAGGCGTTGGCGTTGGCGGTGACTGAGGCGTTGGCGTTGGCGGTGACTGAGGCGTTGGCGTTGGCGGTGACTGAAGCGTTGGCGTTGACGGTGACTGAGGCGTTGGCGTTGGCGGTGACTGAAGCGTTGGCGGTGACTGAGGCGTTGGCGTTGACGGTGACTGAGGTGTTGGTGGTGACTGAGGCGTTGTGGTTGGCGGTGACTGAGGCGTTGTGGTTGGCGGTGACTGAGGCGTTGGGGTTGGCGGTGACTGAGGCGTTGGCGTTGGCGGTGACTGAGGCGTTGGCGTTGGCGGTGACTGAGGCGTTGGGGTTGGCGGTGACTGAGGCGTTAGGGTTGACGGTGACTGAGGCGTTGGCGTTGGCGGTGACTGAGGCGTTGGCGTTGGCGGTGACTGAAGCGTTGGCGTTGACGGTGACTGAGGCGTTGGCGGTGACTGAGGCGTTGGCGGTGACTGAGGCGTTGGCGTTGACGGTGACTGAGGCGTTGGCGTTGGCGGTGACTGACGCGTTGGCGGTGACTGAGGCGTTGGCGTTGGTGGTGACTGACGCGTTGGCGTTGGTGGTGACTGAGGCGTTGGCGTTGGCGGTGACTGAGGCGTTGGCGTTGACGGTGACTGAGGCGTTGGCGTTGGCGGTGACTGAGGCGTTGTGGTTGGCGGTGACTGAAGCGTTGGGGTTGGCGGTGACTGAGGCGTTGGTGGTGACTGAGGCGTTGTGGTTGGCGGTGACTGAGGCGTTGTGGTTGGCGGTGACTGAAGCGTTGGGGTTGGCGGTGACTGAGGCGTTGGCGTTGGTGGTGACTGAGGCGTTGGCGGTGACTGACGCGTTGGCGGTGACTGAGGCGTTGGCGGTGACTGAGGTGTTGGTGGTGACTGAGGCGTTGGGGTTGGCGGTGACTGAGGCGTTGGCGTTGGCGGTGACTGAGGCGTTGGCGGTGACTGAGGCGTTGGCGGTGACTGAGGTGTTGGGGTTGGTGGTGACTGACGTGTTGGCGTTGGCGGTGACTGAGGCGTTGGTGGTGACTGAGGCGTTGGGGTTGGCGGTGACTGAAGCGTTGGCGGTGACTGAGGCGTTGGCGGTGACTGAGGTGTTGGCGGTGACTGAAGCGTTGGCGGTGACTGAGGCGTTGGCGGTGACTGAGGTGTTGGTGGTGACTGAGGCGTTGGCGTTGGTGGTGACTGAGGCGTTGGCGGTGACTGAGGCGTTGGCGGTGACTGAGGTGTTGGTGGTGACTGAGGCGTTGGCGTTGGTGGTGACTGACTCGTTGGCGTTGGCGGTGGCGGTGACTGAGGCATTGGTGGTGACTGAGGCGTTGGCGTTGACTGAGGCGTTGGCGTTGACGGTGACTGAGGCGTTGGGGTTGGTGGTGACTGAAGCGTTGGCGGTGACTGAGGCATTGGCGTTGGTGGTGACTGAGGCGTTGGCGTTGGCGGTGACTGAGGCGTTGGTGGTGACTGAAGCGTTGGGGTTGGCGGTGACTGAAGCGTTGGCGGTGACTGAGGTGTTGGTGGTGACTGAGGCGTTGGCGGTGACTGAGGCGTTGGTGGTGACTGAGGCGTTGGCGTTGGCGGTGACTGAGGCGTTGGTGGTGACTGAGGTGTTGGTGGTGACTGAGGCGTTGGGGTTGGCGGTGACTGAGGCGTTGGTGGTGACTGAGGTGTTGGGGTTGGCGGTGACTGAGGCGTTGGCGTTGGCGGTGACTGAGGCGTTGGTGGTGAATGAGGCATTGGCGTTGGTGGTGACTGAGGCGTTGGCGTTGGCAGTGACTGAGACGTTGGGGTTGGCGGTGACTGAAGCGTTGGCGTTGGCGGTGACTGAGGCGTTGGTGGTGACTGAGGTGTTGGGGTTGGCGGTGACTGAGGCGTTGGCGTTGGCGGTGACTGAGGCGTTGGTGGTGACTGAGGCGTTGGCGTTGGCGGTGACTGAGGCGTTGTGGTTGGCAGTGACTGAGGCGTTGGCGTTGGCGGTGACTGAGGCGTTGGGGTTGGCGGTGACTGAGGCGTTGGGGTTGGCAGTGACTGAGACGTTGGGGTTGGCGGTGACTGAGGCGTTGGTGGTGACTGAGGTGTTGGGGTTGGCGGTGACTGAGGCGTTGGGGTTGGCGGTGACTGAGGCGTTGGCGGTGACTGAGGTGTTGGGGTTGGCAGTGACTGAGACGTTGGCGTTGGCGGTGACTGAGGCGTTGGGGTTGCTTTACCCTGATGTTTAGTAAAGTCTCTCGGCTGTAGGTTATGCAACCTGAGCGTCTGGGTTAAGCAAAACATTTGAAACATTCACTCTCGCTGATCCCTGGAGGGGCCGCTATGTCCACGTGCACCGCCATCACCATAGCAACACAATAGTCTGTGAAGATTCATAGTGTCTACACTTTATATAGATCATAAAGTTTCATGTGTATCAGACACGAAACAGGTTTCTTCTTACCTTACATGTTTTGGCGGTAAGCTTCCGCCTTCATCAGAGGTGTCACTAAGTGGTGTGTGACGTGTCTTATCAGCTGATGTTACGCTTAGAGGTGTGGCCGACCTGTCAAATTTGACAGGTAGGCTACGTCTACGAATGTGTCAAAAAGATACGCCGCCTCGAAGATCTTGAGGAAAAACGGGCGCGACAGAGAAACCACCTGCGTTTCAATCTCCGCTGCCGGGATGAAGGGATCATCCCCAACAGTATTAACATCAAAAACCCGATTCCAACTAAGAATGCAGAACGGATGCTCCAGAAAGTGCGGATGGCTTTGGTCAAGGAAAGGATCAGATGCACGGCAAATAAAATAAAGAACCTGGAAACGGAGATGAGGCACAGAACGGAGGGAATAAAACATGAATTCCAGTTGGACAAAGAAACGGAGGAGAGGATAAAAAACCACTTACACAACATCCATGAAAAAGAGTTCATCAAAACGAAAAGACGACACATCAGAAAACTAGAAAAAGGAAAGAAAGGCAAAAAACAACAAGAAAATAAAATAACAGACAAATGGATATGTAACCTGTCAAAACACCAGTTAACAGAATCAGAACGAAGCGTACTGTCACGGGGCCTAAATTTCGCGATAACTCCAAACCACATCCCGCATGAGGAACTCATTCTGGCAACTGAATTAGCATGCAATAACATACAGGACCAAGGGGAAAAATCGGCACTACGCAACGAAGTGGCAGGCATCCTAAAAACGGCCAAACTACCACCCAGCAATATCAATAAGAAGGAAATGGAGGCAATAAACACTCTCAAGAGGAACGAAAACATCACAATCCTACCAGCAGACAAGGGCAGAACTACCGTCATCCTGGACACTCTGCAATATGAAAAACAAATGATGGACATGTTAGGAGACCAGAACACATATGAAGTACTCAAAAAGGATCCAACTGAAACTAAGAGAAATAAACTCAAGACCCTGTTGAAACCGCTGCTCAATGACAAGAAAATAGACCAACAATCGTACAAGCACCTCATCCCCACAGCCAACATCACCCCCCGGATTTATGGCACACCAAAAATACACAAACCAGGAGCCCCCCTAAGACCCATAGTGGACAGCATAGGATCAGTAACCTACAACTTATCGAAAGCGTTGGCAGACATTTTGAAACCCCTTTTGGGAGAAACAGACCAACACTGCAGAAATGCAAAACAGCTGGCACAAGAACTCAAATCAACAAAAGTTGCAACAGACGAAATATTCATTTCCCACGACGTGGTATCCCTCTTCACCCGGACACCCGTCGAAGCAACTTTGAAAATAGTACAGGAACGATTAACCATGGACAAAACACTCAGAAGACGCACAAACCTCACACCGCAAGACATCTCACAATTATTGCATTTCGTATCAACGTCCACATATTTCCAGTTCAGAGGGAAAATATACAGGCAGAAGGAGGGCTTTGCCATGGGGGACCCGCTGTTGGCAATAATGTGCGTTTTTTTCATGGAAAATCTGGAAGCCAAGGCCTTATCGTCTGCACCAGCGCACTGTCGACCCACCTTGTGGAAGAGGTACGTGGATGACATCCTGGAGAAGGTGAAACGAGGCAACACACAGGAGATAACGGATCACCTCAACACAATGGACGAAACAGGCCACATCAAATTTACACATGAGGAGGAGGCGGACAACACAATAGCTTTCCTGGACATAAAAATACACCACGCAAATGACGGCAGCATAAAAATCAAAATTCACAGAAAACCAACACACACGGACCAATATCTGCTATGGACTTCTGAACACCCAGTTGCACATAAACTATCCGTAGTCAGGACACTCTATGACCGAGCCAGTATCACAACGGAGGAGGATGACAGGGAACAGGAGGAACAACACATTCACAATGCACTACAGGTATGTCAATATCCAAACTGGGCCATAGAAAAAGGAAAACAGCAAATAAAACAAAAACAACATAACCAACCAGAAAAAAAGAAACAGGCACGCAAAACTGACAATGTGGGAGCAGTCACCTTACCGTACATTAGGGGCATCACAGAACGCATCCAGAGAGCATTTAAGAAGCGACACATCAACACACCAGTAAAACCACACATAAAACTCAGACAACTTCTAGTACATCCGAAGGACAAAATAGACCAACAGCACAAATGCAACATAATTTATGAGATACCATGCAAATCATGTAATAAAACCTACATAGGTGAAACAGGCAGGTCACTCAACACCCGAAGAAAAGAACACCAAAAAGAGTGTGAAAAGGAGACGGAGAAAAGACAGACACGAGCAATAAAAGAACAGGCACTGCAGGAAAATTTAAAATCGGCAATAACAGACCATTGCAAACGGGAAAATCACATCATGGATTGGGAGAAGACAAAAGTCATCCGCACTCAAGACAACAAACAGCAGCGCTGGATAATGGAGGCGGTGGAGATCAGAAAACGAGCGCAAACCACAATGAACCGGGACGAGGGGGCATGCTCTCCACAACCTGGGACAGCGTACTCAAGCAGCGGAGTGACGGCAAGAGCGTAGCCTACCTGTCAAATTTGACAGGTAGGCTACGCCTCTAAGCGTAACATCAGCTGATAAGACACGTCACACACCATCTAGTGACACCTCTGAGGAAGGCGGAAGCTTCCCGCCGAAACATGTAAGGTAAGAAGAAACCTGTTTTGTGTCTGATACAGATGAAACTTTATGATCTATAGCAACACAATGCCGGCTTCATCTGTGTTTCGGGATCGGAGTCGGGCTCAAACGTGTACAGTTGTATAACATCACGCTCGGCGGTCGCCATGACAACCTTACATAAGATGGTAACTCGTTACTGTAAGTTAGTGTATCTCGTTGGCTCTGTTTTTCTCTCGCTCAATATGGCGGTGCACTATTGTTTACATCCCAGAATGCATTGCGCAGTGACGTCGGTTGATTGGCCTGACCATATGTCACTCAGAAAACAGTCAGCCAATCAGTGGAGAGGGGATGATTCTCTCCTCTGATTGGCTAAATGAGCCATGCTGCCAGAGCTCTGAGATGAAGGCAAGAGAGAGGAGCTGTAAAGCTATATGTATCAGACCACAGGTTCAAAACCACAAATACATCACGCAGGGAGATCAGCAGTTAAATTAAAATCCTGGGAAAGTGGACAGCATAGGGCCTTTAACTGATTATTTCGTCAACTATGTTACGGACAAAAACTGTCAAATTGTAACTTTGGATAAATGCCAGATATTAAAACAACCACTATTCCTGGTAGAATATGTGTCCATTTACCAATATTTTAAATTTTAATCGCCGATTAAAAAAGAAATCAAACTTTGTTTTGCTTTTTTGCTGTGGTTAATACTGAACTGGACAGGTGGCAGAGGGAAGGATGCTGTCCAAGTTGAGGGCAGTATTGAATAACCCCTCACACCCACTCCATGCTTTGGGCGTGATCAGAAGGAGCACCTTCAGCGACAGACTGATTGCACCTAAGTGCAAGTCAGAACGCTGCAGGAGGTCTTTCCTCCCTGCTGCAATTAAACTGTTTAATGAGCGTTTGGAATAGGTCTTCTAAGCATAAGCACTTTCTTTCTTTTAAGGTCTGCATGTATGTTTTTAGATCTATTTATTTATTTATGTATGAATGTGTGCTGCTGCAACAATGTAATGTAATTTCCCTTGAAGGATCAATAAAGTACTCATCATCATCATCATAAACCCCCCAATTTAACAGAATGCAATCAATGGTCGACATTTTTTCTTCAAAAACTTGAAATCCAAGGTAATTTGGATGAAATAAGTGTACAGCATGACATACTTCTCAGCCACAAAGTTTCTACTTATTTACTTTGGTTTTAGAAAACAATTATTTTATTCAATTCAATTCAATTCAATTCATTTTTTTTTTTTTTTTTTTATCACATACATAATGTGTTAACTTAGTTGACAGCGTGGTATCATAGTTGACCAAAGTAACAGAGCTGACTGGACTTTAAAAAAAATATGATGAAACATAATCATAATGTAAATTATTATTATTATACTGCTTTTATGTTAGCAATACTGCATATTCCAACTCTTACTAGATTTACTTAAGACCATTTGGAATCACTGTGACATCAACCAGACTAGTTTGTAGTGGAACACTTGTAATTTTATTAACTGCATTTATAGAAAATGTATATTAATTTCAATATAACAGTCTGAAGTCTTAAAAGGTTAAAAGTGTGTTGATTTATTATTATATGTTACAAATTATTAGAATTTATTTAAAAATTAACTACAAGAACATATGGTGTCAAGTGTCAACTACACTATATTGCCAGAAGTATTCACTCAGCTCTCCAAATCATTTGTTGTGTCTCAAATCCCGCACTTCTGCACTTACACTTAGTATTTTGAGTGCATAAGTGCGTGTGGAGTGTGGAGCGATGGACACTTCTCACCCTCAAAGCACGACTGACCGAAGTAGCTCCCTAAAAAGCTGAGTTGACTTTTTGTTTTACGACTGTTAATATGTCACTTTATTAAGTTTTAATTTTTTTTCAGGCGAGAAAGTAACTACGTAGATTCCAAATATGTGGTCAGTTTGTCCAAATAACGTCTGTTTTGAAAATTGCTTCGACGTTTTCAGATAACTCTCGAGCTAGCGATTGTGCAAAGTACAGTCACTTCCGGTTGTTTACAAAAATAAAACTCTAATACCTTAGAAGCAGTGGTGATGCTTTTATTTTGAAGATAGGATGTATACACATCTACACTACTCACAAAAAGTTAGGGATATTCGGCTTTCGGGTGAAATTTCAGGATGAACCTAAAATGCATTATAACCTTTCCAGGTGAACTTAATGTGACCTTCTGTAAACTTTTGAATGCACATGTCCAACTGTTCAATGTTTCAGTACTTTTTGCACAAGTTGCTGTTCTCTAACAAGGAGCTTAACGGCAAAATTCACATCAGGTGTTTGATGCTCCAGCTCATCGAGGTCGTATCATTAGGGAACGGCTGCTGGAGACTGGGGTACCTCAGATGGAGTGGCCTGCACTTTCTCCAGACCTGCATCCCATAGAAAATCTATGGGATCAGCTGAGTCGCCGTGTAGAGGCTCGGAGCTCTGTACCCCAGAACCTCAATGTCCTGAGGGCCACCCTTCAAGAAGAGTGGGATGCCATGCCTCAGCAGACAATAAGTCGACTTGTGAAGAGCATGAGACGTCGCTGTCAAGCTGTAATTGATGCTCAAGGGCACATGACAAGTTACTGACACTGACATTTTTTGTTGTGGTATATCCACCACTGTTGTTGGCTTTTGTTTCAAGAAATTGTTGATATGATATAATATCACTGTGGCGTGAACTTTTTACATTTTCCGTAAATTTCACCCGAAAGCCAAATATCCCTAACTTTTTGTGAGTAGTGTATTTCTGGATAACTTTACCACCAAAAACCAAAGCCAGCCGCGACTCCGGCCGGTACCGCGCCCACCCGGTCAGGTCTGCCGGATCTGACAGGTGAGCGGCCGGTGCCGTGGTCGGCTCTCCTGATGTTGACTGTGGCGATCGTCGTTTCCGGTAAGTGCACAACGGGAAGTGCGCCAATTGAGACACTCTTCACTGTGCCACTAAGTGTACTGTCAGCTAAGTGTACTTACAGACAGTGCACTAACGGAAGTGCGCGATTTGAGACACACCAATTGAATTCAGGTGTTCCAATCACTTCCATGGACACAGGTGTATAAAATGAAGCACCTGGGCAAGCAGACTGCTTCTAGAAACATTTGTGAAAGGATGGGTCGCTCTCAGGAGCTCAGTGAACTCTAGCATGGTACCGTGACAGGACGCCACCTGTGCAATAAGTCCAGTCGCGAAATTTCCTCGCTACTAAATATTCCACAATCAACTGTTAGTGGTACTATAACAAAGTGGAAGAGACTGGGAACGACAGCAACTCAGCCACGGAGTGGTAGGCCACGTAAAATCACAGAGCGGGGTCAGTGGATGCTGAGGCGCATAGTGCGCAGAGGACGCCAACTTTCTGCAGAGTCAGCAGCTACAGAGCTACAAACTTCATGTGATCTTCAGATTAGCTCAGATTAGCGTAGAGAGCTTCATGGAATGGGTTTCCATGGCCGAGCAGCTTCATCCAAGCCACACATCACCAAGTGCAATGCAAAGCGTCGGATGCAGCGGTGTAAAGCACGCCGCCACTGGACTCCAGAGCAGTGGAGACGTGTTCTCTGCAGTGACCAATCACGCTTCTCCGTCTGGCGATCTGATGGACGAGTCTGGGTTTGATGGTTGCCAGGAGAACGGTACTTGTCTGACTGCATTGTGCCAAGTGTAAAGTTTGATGGAGGGGGGATCACGCTGTGGGCTGGTGTTTCTGGAGTTGGGCTCGGCCCCTTAGTTCCAGTGAAAGGAACTCTGAATGCTTCAGCTCACCGAGACATTTTGGACAATTTCATGCTGCTTTGTGGGAACAGTTTGGAGACGGCCCCTTCCTGTCCCAACATGACTGAGCACCAGTGCACAAAGCAGCTCCATAAAGACATGGATGAGCCAGTTTGGTGTGGATGAACTTGACTGGCCTGCACAGAGTCCTGACCTCAACCCCACAGAACACCTTTGGGATGAATTAGAGTGGAGACTGCGAGCCAGGCCTTCTGTCCAACATCAGTGCAGTGTATCAATCAATCAATCACCCTTAGTCAACTCAGTTATCTTTCTAGGGTAACATAGTTGATGGGTAACATAGTTGACATTATTGCTGTTTTCAGGCATTAAATCAACATGACTGCCTCACAACTTGTGTGTGTGTGTGTGTGTGTGTGTGTGCGTGCGTGCGTGCGTGCGTGCATCCGTGCGTGTGTGTGCGTGTGTGCGTGTGTGCGCGTGCGTGCGTGCGTGCGTGCGTGCGTGTGTGTGTGTGTGTGTGTGCAGAACAGAAGACTCAGGTGAACAGGTGAGAGCAGGAAGGTGACAGACTGACAGCTGCAGAGGAGCAGAGGAGCACAGCTCCACACCATGTGATCTCACCTCCAGCATGAACACATGAGCACATGAAAACATAAGCAAATGAGCACATGAGCACATGAACACATGAACACATGAACACGTCACGTGCACGCAGACGGTGGTGCCTACAGCAAACGAGCAGGACCAACTTTGTTCCAGGCAGCAGCAGTGAAAGTTGCATTTTTAACGACATCCTGGTTCTTGTTTGGTTCCGGCAGGGGACCGGTTCCGGCAGGGGGCGGCCGGCTCTCACCATCCACAGCAGCGCTCACGATGCATCGAAGGGTTAAACGCTGGAGTGTGTTCACAGGAAAGCTTCATTTGAAAAGCAGCAGAACACTGGAGTGCAGTGGATTATCATGAGAATAACATCCATCTGCATGAGAGAGAGGCCTGTGGTGTGTGTGTGTGTGTGTGTGTGTGTGTGTGTGTCTTGTTTCCCATATGTTCTATTTGTTTTCCATTCTAATTTTTGTTGTGTTCACCCTTCCCATCTCATTATAATATCACACACACACACACACACACACACACACACACACACACACGCACACGCGCGCACACACACACTTTATCAAAGCTAACCTGAGAGCAGCACCAACAGGCAACAGGTGAAAGGAAAAACCAGACTTTTATTTTTAAATACCGTATATTTAAAACAATTACAAATATTTTTCTTGTCAGTTAAAATAATATTTGTGTTCATTTTCTAGTAATGTTCAAATAATTTTCTAATTTGGGTATTTAACACAAATTATAATGTTTTAGTAATTTGTGAATCGTGAATTATGAATTTCCTTCGGGATGAATAAAGTATCTATCTATCTATCTGTTGTGTGACAACATTCTAGTTTTTGGGTATTTATCTTGTTACTTTTTGCTACGTTCACTAGCGAGGACCAACAAGAGGCATTTAAACAGTTTATTGATGAGATGATGACTCAGACAGCCGACTGCATGCAGGGAAGCTTCGTCTGCCGTGGCACCCGAACATGACGGACCTCCAGAAAACCTTCAATGGCTTCAGACAAGACTGTTCCTCTGAGATCTTTGAGATCTCAACGGAACAGCAGTGGCACGCTCGGACTTACCATTAGGCTAAACTAGGCGGTTGCCTAGGGCCCCAAGTTCCTGAGGGCCCCATAAAACTCCTCATACACTTATGGTTAGTACAGTTATTACTTATTTGTGCATATTAATTATGTTTTTGATTAAAATCCTTTCGCTAAAATGCCAGCAGAATGCTTATCGTATTATGTGTGTCTCGAGGCCCCTGTTTTGTCTGTTGTCTTCTCATTTCAGAGGGCCCCATGCCTGCCTTTGCCTTGGGCCCCAGATTTCTTAAATCCGCCACTGACAAGCGGCCCACGACTTGGAACCAGAATGGAGTAGCTACCTGTCCAGGTGAAGAGAGGATCGGTCAGAGAAGTAGTCTGGGATTTTAGGAATTGCAAGTAGTTTGCAGCGGTCTCGAAGGATTCAGTGGAGGTTGGACTTTGAAGTAGAAGACAGAAATAGTCTGGTTGGATTGACAGAGTTTGTTTACTTTAAGTAGATTATGGTGTTTGAGCGACGTGAAGAATGCCGTCTCCAGACTGAACGGTGCGGCCGCAGGCTGACAGCCAGCCGCCAGCGAGAGGAAGGCGGCGTGGAGCTGAAGTCCATCGGGGATGGCTGGAAGCTGCGCCTGGGCTGCCAGGCAGGAGTTTGGAGGATAGGTTTATGCCACTGAGCTGAACTTTGATGGTGTCAGCTTTACTGAGTCTTTACCAATACTTTCAACAGTGTGACATTTATTTCTTCACAATGTCCATATCTAATTTATATGCCACTTCCAATAAGTTTCAATATATTAAGAAATTAAATACAAACCCCAATGAAATTGGGATATTGTGTAAAACGTAAATAAAAAGAGAATACAATGATTTGAAAATCCTTTTCAACCTATATTCAAAAGAAAAGATATTTAATTTAATGCAAATATTCACTCAATTTGAATTTGATGCCTGCAAAACTTTCCAAAAAAGCTGGGACAGAGGCAACAAAAGACTGGGACAGTTGAGGAATGCTCAAAAAACACCTGTTGGGAGCATTCCACAGGTGAACAGGTTAATTGGAGACAGGTGAGTGTCATGATTGGGTATAAAAGGAGCATCCCCAAAAGGCTCAGTTGTTCAAAGGCAACGATGGGGCGAGGTTCAGCACTTTGTGAACAACTGCGTGAGCAAATAGTCCAACAGTTTAAGCACAACGTTTCTCAGCGTACAACTGCAAGGAATTTAGGGATTTCATCATCTACAGTCCAAAATATACTGTATTTCACCAATTAATCGCTGGGCTGCAAACAGCCGCCTGGTTCTTTTAAACGCCTGGGGTCTGCACCCATTTTGCATATTAAACGCCCACCTGAATAACCACTGGGGCGATTATTTGCATTATATTGAGGTAACCCAAAATAAGGCTATTCACCTTATTTTTGCAGTTTATTTTTACAGTTAGCCGCACAATAACTGTGCGGCACTTCTGTTTTCTGTCAAAATAAGAGAGCTAGCTAACGTTAGAGAAAAGGGTGTACCGTAATCTTAAATCGACCGACTAACACTTATTTTGACAGAAAACAAAAGTGTCAGAGGGAACGACTCGCAGCGCGAGCAATTTGATGGTTTGCACTGTTTGTATGTACAGATATGTTTACCTTATGCCTTACAGTACCTTTGTACTAAAAAACATGTTGGACAGTAACTGTCATCATTGTAATGGCCTGGTGCAGGTCTGTGTAAAAAGAAATAAAGGCCTGCAGCGAATAACCGCCTGGTTCTTTTAAACACCTGGGGTCCAAGTTGACTTTGCGTATTAAAAGCCCGGGCTATTAATTGGGGAAATACGGTAATCAAAAGATTCAGAGAATGCGGAGAACTTTCTGCATGTAAGCGGCAATGCCAAAAACCAACATTGAATGCCCGTGACCTTCGATCCCTCAGGTGGCACTGCATTAGAACCGACATCATTCTGTAAAGGACATTACCACGTGGGCTCAGGAACACTTCAGAAAACCACCGTCAGTTAACACAGTTCAACGCTACATCTACAAGTACAAGTTAAAACTCCAGCATGCCAAGTGAAAGCCATATATCAACAACACCCAGAAACGCCGCTGGCTTCTCTGGGCCCGAGCTCTTCTGAGACGGACTGACGCAAAAGTGGAAAAGTGTGCTGTGGTCTGACGAGTCCACGTTTCCACTGTTTTTGGAAATCATGGACGTCGTGTCCTCCGGGCTAAAGAGAAAAAGGACCATTCAGATTGGTATCAGCGCAAAGTTCAAAAGCCAGCATCTGTGATGGTATGGGGGTGTGTTAGTGCCCATGGCATGGGTAACTTGCAGAGTACATGAGCGGTGCGGAGCTGGAGCGAGCGAGGAGCGGTGCGTCGTTATTTAACGCGGTGCGGTGGTGTGGGTTTCTTTATTGCCGTTCCATCACTCCGGTGCGGAGCGAGTGAATTACCCCTGCTCCCTGCTTTTATATATATATATATATATATATATATATATGTGTGTGTGTGTGTATGTATGTGTATATATATATACATATATATATATATATATATATATATATATATATATATATATATATATATGCTGTGTTTTTCCTTGTTGCTCATGTTTGTGATTGGTCTGCTGCCTCAGACTCCGCCCCTTATACGGTTCCAGGGAGAGTGCATAGAGCATCCCCGACAGAGCGCAGCCCTGACGGACACCTCTATGCACTCTAAAAGGTGCACACAGACTTCCATAAAACTTCAACACACTCTCAACTTCACTGTACAACACCTTGATCTTAGCTATAAAGCCAGCGCTGAACCCAAACTTCTCCATTACCTTCCAGAGGAAGTTGTGTTCAGCGCGGTCAAAAGCCCTTTCCTGGTCCAGGGAAATCAGACCAGTATCTAACCCCAAAGAACCAGAGACATCCAAAATGTCCCGAATTAGGTGGATATTATCCACCATTGACCTGCCGGGCACACAGTAGGTCTGATCCCGGTGGATGACCTCCTCCATAGCCCTCCCCAGCCTGGAGGCCAAGACCTTGGACAGAATCTTGTAATCCACACAGAGCAATGACACGGGGCGCCAGTTCTTGATGTCCTGCAGGTTCCCTTTTTTGGCAGCAGGGTGAGAACTGCTCTCCTGCAGGACACTGGCATGGAACCAGAGGCCAGACACTCGTTAAAAACATCTAGGACATCCTGTCCTACAATATCCCAAAAGGCTCTGTAGAACTCTGCAGTGAGTCCATCGATGCCAGGGGCCCGTTGGCCCTGCATGCCCTGCAGTGCAGCCTGAAGCTCCTGCATGTGAAGTGGGGCTGTGAGCTGTGCGTTGGCCTCTGCTGAGACCTGAAGAAGCCCTTTGCAGAACTCCTCCATGAGCTCCTGCTCCTCCTTCAGCTCGCTCTTGTAGAGCTCCTTATAAAACTCGACAGCTCGTTTTCGTATCTGGCTTGGTTCCATTATCTCCTGCCCCGTGTCAGAAAGCAGTGTGTGGATTACCTTCCTCTGTCCATTCTTCTTCTCCAGGCTGAAGAAAAAGCTAGAAGGAGCATCCATCTCCCTGATGGTCTGGAACCGGGATCTGACCAGTGCGCCCTGTACTTAAACGTTTAACAAGCCATTTTTTTTTTTTTACTTTGAGGCTTTCAATACAGCCTTGGTTTTCTGTGGACTCAAGTTCCTCTATATCAGTCTCTAGATCCCTCATAGATCTGGTGATGTCTTGGGTGATGTTGAGAGTGTGCTGCTGACACAGGAGTTGGATTTGAGTCTTACCATGGTCCCACCACTGCCTAAGACTACTAAAATCACCCTTCCTCTGTCTAAAAACACCCCAGAAATACTTTAAGACCTCTCTAAAACTTTTGTCATATACTAAAACAGAATTAAAATGCCAATAAGCGCTCTTAGGTTTAACATTTCTGATAAAAATGTTACATAAAAGCAAAGAATGATCAGTAAAAACAGCTGGTACAGTTTTTAAACACATTAAAATGATGCTTAAAACAATAAATACGATCTAGCCTGGCTGAGGAGACCCTACTCTCTCTGAAGTGGGACCAGGTATACTGTCTGGAGTCTGGGTGCATCCTCCTCCACACGTCCACCAGGCCATGAGTGTGGACCAGCCGCTTCAGGGCGCACTGAGAGGCTGGATGAGGCTCTGCATGGTTGCGATCTAATGTCGCATCTTCCGTACAGTTAAAATCCCCACCCAAGAATAAAAAATCCTCCGCAGCACACCCACTTAAAACATCAATTACTTTCAATAAAAACTGCTTCCTCTCTGCACCGGCTGTTGGGGCATAGATGTTGATAAAAACAGCTTTAAAATGGTCGAACTGAGCTCTGGTCAAAAGCAACCTGCCATCAATAAAATGTTGGACCTCCAGGGAGTTGGGCTTAAAAGCCTTGGAGAACAGGAACCCCACTCCTCCACTAAGGGACGTGTGGTGGCTTAAAATCACCTCCCCTCCCCATTCCCTCCTCCACTCAGCTTCATTTTTAAAATCACTGTGGGTTTCATGTAAAAAAAAAAAAAGAACATCTATTTATTATTATTATTATTATTATTATTATTATTATTATTGTTGTTGTTGTTGTTGTTATTGTTAAGGCTGTTTCAAAGATAAAAGCTCATTTTCTTGCATTTCTTGCACCATTTACATTTAAAACACCTAGTTTAAAAACATCCATGATGGGTAAGATGTTAAAAACCAGGATAAAAACCAATAAATTAATGAAAACACACATAGTTGCCTTTTCCATCATCGATCATTATTTTTTTGCCTTCAGCACCAGTTTCTTCAATCTGTAAAGTTCTTGCTCAGTTGGCCCAGCTTCTTCCTTTTTGCTCATGCTTATTTTTGCTGACAAATAAAAACGACCAATGTCTGGAAAATGATCTTCTATTTTGACACCATGTTAGTTTTTGGTTTGCTGTAGAAAACATTACATTTTTCCGGGACTGTACATTTTTCTTTCCTGGCTGTTGCTCATGTTGGGGATATCGCTGCTGTCCGACACACTCATCACTCTCACTGTCATCTGAAATCTTTTTGTTTTGTTTCTCCTCCACCACTTTGCTGCTTTTTGCATCGTTTGTGTTTCT
>NC_043987.1:36146181-36153681 GCF_902150065.1 Myripristis murdjan | reverse complement strand
TTATTTAACATTTATTTATTATTTTAACAAGATCACAGGCCACTTTTCTATAACAAGGCCGAGCTCCACATGAACACATACCCAGAACAAAATAAAACTTCCAAAATGAGCACCTGCAAATCATCTTCATCTGAATCTGAATAGTTTTAGTGATCAAAGGTAAGAAGACAATGTACAATAACAATAAAATACAATAAAGTAATATATAGTATATAATCACATGTTGTGCCACTGATACAACTTACCCCAGGCCCTTTGGCACAAATTACCCCAAGAAAAAAATGCCTCCCCCAGCTGTTTTGGGCTAACATCATGCTAACTGTATAGACTCATGGTGTAGCTTACTAAAGTATTAAAACCTGTGTGAACTGTTTTCAGAGTTTTCTATAATTGTTCAAACACAGCAATCAAAAAACCTTGATCATAGAAATTTTACTTTGGAGGGCAAAAAAATGTTTTTTGAACTGAAATGTGCTTTCCTCTCAAGCCATGTGTCTCCCTTCTTTGCAGGATGAGTGAAATGGATGCCTCTTCAAAAATATGTGGTCACATGACCAACTTCTTCTATGGTTTTCTAGATAACAGGGGTGGCACTACTTGCCCTTTGGCACAAATTACCCCACTCTCCCCTACCCACAGATTACAGATTAAATAAATCAATAAAAAAAATAAAAAAAAAAAAAATAAAGAATAAGATCTAAGTACAACCCAGTGTGTAAAAAGCAATGTGCAAAAAACAAAAAACAAAACAAAAAACAGAAAAAAAAAAAACGTGTGCATGGGTGCATAAAAGGTGCATAGAGGTAGGTCAATGTGCAAATTTAGAGGAAATATACAGTATACACATGATAAATAGCAGTAAGCAATATAAACACTATAAACAAGGATTATAAAAAAAAAATAGAAATATGAACAATTTAAACAGAAGTATTAACAATTTAAACAGCAGAGGAAAATAACCCTGACTGACTGGACGCAGGACCGGAGCTGGAGGCCGGGGAAGAGCTGGATCTGTGGCAGAAAATAGAGAAGTTCCTCTGGATGCTGAATGTAAAACAGGCAAAGAGCTGCCTGGAAGCAACTGACAGTGACACTGAGTCAGCAGGTCCAGAGGTCTGGAGGTCCAGACACACACACACACACACACACACACACACACACACACACACACACACACACAGAAAGACCAGCTTTGGGGCTGAGGCGCTGCCCCTCCCCCTTTTTCTAACGTGGCGTTTGAATCCATTTGACGGCTCCCAGATGAACCCAAACCAAAACACCTTTCCACGTCAGAGTCACTTCCTGCAGGGCCCGGGGCCTCGGGAGGGCCAACCTGGGGGCCCGGGGCCTCGGGAGGGCCAACCTGGGGGCCCGGGGCCTCGGGAGGGCCAACCTGGGGGCCCGGGACGTGGAGGAGCTTGAAGCTGGTTCAGGGACATGACCTGAGCAGCAGGTGGTTGGTTCCTCACACCTGGAACCTGAACCTGATTCCTCAGCGAGCGATCCAGATCCAGATCCAGATCCAGATCCAGATCCAGATCCAGATCCAGATCCAGATCCAGACGGAGCTTCTGTCTGTTCTCAGGAAGCTTCCGGACACAAACCGAACAGAGAGTTTGTATTTCAAACAAAACTGACTAGACTGATGAGATATAGATATAATATGAAATAATATGAGAGAACAGAACGATGATGTGTTTAATGACCTCGCAAACTTTAGCTCCGCCTCCCCCTGCCAGCAGCTTTAGCTCCGCCTCCCCCTGCCAGCAGCTTTAGCTCCGCCTCCTCCTCCCAGCAGCTTTAGCTTCGCCTCCCCGTGACCACAGCAGGACAAAAACGTCATCAAAAAGTTCATTTAGCAAGTTTTCATTTGAATTTGTCATCAAAAAACTCAAATGCATTTTAACAGCGAGTCTCAGCAACATCTGTGCATCATACCGGGCCGGAGGTGAGACCTGCAGAGCCGGGCGGAGGTGAGACCTGCAGAGCCGGGCGGAGGTGAGACCTGCAGAGCCGGGCCGGAGGTGAGACCTGCAGAGCCGGCCGGAGGTGAGACCTGCAGAGCCGGGCGGAGGTGAGACCTGCAGAGCCGGGCGGAGGTGAGACCTGCAGAGCCGGGCCGGAGGTGAGACCTGCAGAGCCGGGCGGAGGTGAGACCTGCAGAGCCGGGCGGAGGTGAGACTTGCAGAGCCGGCCGGAGGTGAACCCGGCTCGACCACCAACCACCGGCTGATCGTCTGCGCCGCCGTGAAGCCGCAGGACGAGACGCACGTTTAGAAATCACTGACAAAAAAATGAAGAACGATCCCGTCCTCTCCAGCGATCACTCTGTCCACACACACCTGCTGCCACACCTGGACACGCCACACCTGGACACGCCACACCTGGACACGCCACACCACGCCACACCTGGACACGCCACACCTGGACACGCCACACCTGGACACGCCACACCACGCCACACCAGGACACGCCACACCTGGACACGCCACACCTGGACACGCCACACCTGGACACGCCACACCACGCCACACCTGGACACGCCACACCTGGACACGCCACACCACGCCACACCTGGACACACCACACCTGGACACACCACACCTGGACACGCCACACCAGGACACCCTCAGCTGCTCCAGGAAGGGGCAGGCAGGGGCGGAGCTTGTAGGCGGAGTTTGCAGGGGGGCAGGGGGGCATTGCTCCCCCTAGCTGCTGAAATATGTCACTACCTCAAGTCAAAAAAAGGTCCAATAATTTTCTTTCTTGTTTGTATAAATATTCACGTAGTGCAATAAAAATGGCTGTCATTACTAAATCTGAATTATATTAGTTTGGTTTTGTGATAAATTCATTTACATGAACTTCCTCTCTGGCAGCTCCGTGCCCTGCAGGCAGCCGTTATGGACATCAGGACATCTCTTCAACCCCTGCCACACACACACACACACACACACACACACACACACACACACACACATACACACACACACACACACTCTGCTGAGTGGATTAGCTCAGAAAATGGCGAGCAGGTCGGCTGCGTGTCCTCTCTGTCTTCCAGTCTGAGCTGCTGCTTTAACCCTCTACCTGCCCGCTGAAGTCTACCTGCAGGACTGGACATCAGGTGTGTACAGGTTTACCTTACAGACCTCTGGCTAACACCGGCACATTCACAGCCATGTTAACTAATGTGCACTGTCCTCTCTAAATAAATAAATGTGCTATTTCTGTATTCATTGCTGCAATATTTTGTAGAATTAATGCACATATTAAGACTGAACACACACACACTTTTGATACAACTTTATACATAATGCACATACTGTTTTTTTTTTTTTTGTTGTTTTTTTTTACAAAGTTGTAAGGCACATTATTTTTATATTTCTTATAATTGAATTGTTTTTCTGATTTGATGAGACAGAGAGGAGATTTTCTTTTGAAATGAGGAAAATGAAACAGGTTTTTGTGGAAACGATGATGAGGCCTGATTTCAGCCTGAAGAGGAGATGCAGCCTCACCGGCCACAAACACAGAAACCTTCCAACCCTGACCAACCCTGACCCTGCCGGCAAGAAACAAACCAAAATGCCGTTAAGTGAAATAAAAATAATCCAAACCTTTGCTCTGATTTGAACGCTGCACGTTTCCTTCCCAGCAGAGCAGCTTTAAGTTGAATTCTGTCAAACAGACGGTTGGCTGGAGTCCACGGCAGGAAACACAGATAAAGAGGATTTTCTTCTTGAGTTCCACCAACAACCCACAAACGCCTGTGAAGGAAATTCCCCCAAAGTTTTTTAAGTTTTTTTAAGTTTTTAAGTACACTTTATTAATCCCACAAGGGGAAATTCCAATTTAAGTTACATCCCGTCCAAGAGACACCTGGATGTTTATGTCTGCATAAACATCCAGGAGAAACTGAAGATAGCGGCCTTCCAAGGTCACTGGGGCGCCGAATTGTGGATAAGGTGATTGTTTTGGTCAGGCTGACTCTGCAATTTCCATCAGCCTTAAGCCTCTGTGGTTCGAGAGAACCACTTCTGTCGAGCTTCCAACTTCTCCAAGTTGTTACCCATCTGGCGTAAAAGTCCAATTGATTCACGAATCAATTTGCATAACGCATGAGTCTGAGTGTTGTTAGCTCGGCCCAAACCTTCTATGGCTGGCAGCTTCTCCAGAGCCAAACGCGCTGCCAACACCCTCTGAACTTTGCGATAAATCAGGAATCACCAGCACCAAACAGCAGAAATCCTGTTATCATAAATCCAATCATGTAGACGTCTTCAACATCCTCGATGGAAAGAATCGACAGGCACACAACCCTCCACTGCTCCCAGGAGCCCATGGTGTACCCGGCGGCAAACGTTCCGGCGGGGCATGCGGGCTCTCCTTTGCCCAGTTTTTTTGTAGAGAAAATTAAAGAAAAATTCAAGAAAATACCCGGAACATTAGAAAAGCCTCTTTTCTCATCATTTGTGCCAATTCTCTGGTTATTTTCTTGGATTTTTTTTTTGGTTTCCTAACAGTTTTGCTGGTGGACGGTGAAGAAGAACACTGAAGGAGAAAATCCATGTTTGCAACTGGGTGAACTGTCCCTTTAACACCGAGTGGGTTAGTGCTGAGCCAGGCTCAAACGACGCTCCACCCTCTGACACCTGGATGGCAGTAAAGGCATCACGTTGTGTTCAGGTGCCTCGAAGCAGTGAACCCTTGATTTTTTATGCCAACATGTAAACACAACATCAGCGACCCCAGCAGTGTGAAGGTGAACTCAGCAACACACACACACACACACACACACAGACACACACAGACACACACACACAGACACACACAGACACACACACACAGACACACACACACACACACTGGCTGGTTAATTACACAGGCTGCTGAGGCGACCAGGGAAACGCTGTTACTGATGGAAGTTATCCTCCCTGCTAATCCTCCTTCATCCTGCAGATTACTGTGTGTGTGTGTGTGTGTGTGGGAGTGTGTGTGTGTGTGTCTGTGTGTGTGTGTGGGAGTGTGGGAGTGTGTGTGTGTGTGTGTGTGTGTGTGTGTGGGAGTGTGTAGACAGAGAAAAAGAGAGAAGTTGTGTGTTTTTGTTACTGAGGGAGAGAGCGTGTGTGTCTCGTTTATCCTTGGTAATTACTGTAACACCATCTGTGTGTGTGTGTGTGTGTGTGCGTGTGTGTGTGTGTGTGTGTCTGTGTGTGTGTGTGTGTGTGTGTGCACTCACATTCAAGTCTCATCATGTGGAAAAAGACACACACACACATTCATTCCTTATTCCTAGAACCAGAGTGAGTGTGTGTGTGTGTGTGTGTGTGTGTGTGTGTGTGTGTTAGAACATTAATGTGAAGGTCGACCCGTCGAAACGTTGACGTCAGTTAATGAAGTCGATGTTTCACCAGAGTCCTGTGTGTTTCTGGTGTGTGTTTCTGGTGTGTGTTTCTGGTGTGTGTTTCCGGTGTGTGTTTCTGGTGTGTGTTTCTGGTGTGTGTTGCTGGTGTGTGTTTCTGGTGTGTGTTTCTGGTGTGTGTTTCTGGTGTGTGTTTCTGGTGTGTGTTGCCGGTGTGTGTTTCTGGTGTGTGTTTCTGGTGTGTGTTTCTGGTGTGTGTTTCTGGTGTGTGTTGCCGGTGTGTGTTTCTGGTGTGTGTTTCTGGTGTGTGTTTCTGGTGTGTGTTTCTGGTGTGTGTTCTGGTGTGTGTTTCTGGTGTGTGTTGCCGGTGTGTGTTTCTGGTGTGTGTTTCTGGTGTGTGTTTCTGGTGTGTGTTGCCGGTGTGTGTTTCTGGTGTGTGTTTCTGGTGTGTGTTTCTGGTGTGTGTTTCTGGTGTGTGTTTCCGGTGTGTGTTTCCGGTGTGTGTTTCTGGTGTGTGTTGCCGGTGTGTGTTTCTGGTGTGTGTTTCTGGTGTGTGTTTCTGGTGTGTGTTTCTGGTGTGTGTTTCTGGTGTGTGTTTCTGGTGTGTGTTGCCGGTGTGTGTTTCTGGTGTGTGTTTCTGGTGTGTGTTTCTGGTGTGTGTTGCCGGTGTGTGTTTCTGGTGTGTGTTTCTGGTGTGTGTTTCTGGTGTGTGTTTCTGGTGTGTGTTGCCGGTGTGTGTTTCTGGTGTGTGTTTCTGGTGTGTGTTTCTGGTGTGTGTTGCCGGTGTGTGTTTCTGGTGTGTGTTTCTGGTGTGTGTTTCTGGTGTGTGTTTCTGGTGTGTGTTGCCGGTGTGTGTTTCTGGTGTGTGTTTCTGGTGTGTGTTTCTGGTGTGTGTTGCCGGTGTGTGTTTCTGGTGTGTGTTTCTGGTGTGTGTTTCTGGTGTGTGTTTCTGGTGTGTGTTTCTGGTGTGTGTTGCTGGTGTGTGTTGCTGGTGTGTGTTTCTGGTGTGTGTTTCTGGTGTGTGTTGCCGGTGTGTGTTTCTGGTGTGTGTTGCTGGTGTGTGTTGCTGGTGTGTGTTGCTGGTGTGTGTTTCTGGTGTGTGTTTCTGGTGTGTGTTTCTGGTGTGTGTTGCCGGTGTGTGTTTCTGGTGTGTGTTTCTGGTGTGTGTTTCTGGTGTGTGTTTCTGGTGTGTGTTTCTGGTGTGTGTTGCCGGTGTGTGTTTCTGGTGTGTGTTTCTGGTGTGTGTTTCTGGTGTGTGTTTCTGGTGTGTGTTTCTGGTGTGTGTTTCTGGTGTGTGTTGCCGGTGTGTGTTTCTGGTGTGTGTTTCTGGTGTGTGTTTCTGGTGTGTGTTGCCGGTGTGTGTTTCTGGTGTGTGTTTCTGGTGTGTGTTGCCGGTGTGTGTTGCCGGTGTGTGTTTCTGGTGTGTGTTTCTGGTGTGTGTTTCTGGTGTGTGTTGCCGGTGTGTGTTTCTGGTGTGTGTTTCTGGTGTGTGTTTCTGGTGTGTGTTTCTGGTGTGTGTTTCTGGTGTGTGTTTCTGGTGTGTGTTTCTGGTGTGTGTTGCTGGTGTGTGTTGCCGGTGTGTGTTTCTGGTGTGTGTTTCTGGTGTGTGTTGCTGGTGTGTGTTGCTGGTGTGTGTTTCTGGTGTGTGTTTCTGGTGTGTGTTGCCGGTGTGTGTTTCTGGTGTGTGTTTCTGGTGTGTGTTTCTGGTGTGTGTTTCTGGTGTGTGTTGCTGGTGTGTGTTTCTGGTGTGTGTTTCTGGTGTGTGTTGCTGGTGTGTGTTGCTGGTGTGTGTTGCTGGTGTGTGTTTCTGGTGTGTGTTGCCGGTGTGTGTTTCTGGTGTGTGTTGCTGGTGTGTGTTGCCGGTGTGTGTTTCTGGTGTGTGTTTCTGGTGTGTGTTTCTGGTGTGTGTTTCTGGTGTGTGTTGCTGGTGTGTGTTGTTGGTGTGTGTTTCTGGTGTGTGTTTCTGGTGTGTGTTTCTGGTGTGTGTTTCTGGTGTGTGTTGCTGGTGTGTGTTGTTGGTGTGTGTTTCTGGTGTGTGTTTCTGGTGTGTGTTTCTGGTGTGTGTTTCTGGTGTGTGTTTCTGGTGTGTGTTGCTGTAAACACTCGTCATGTGGCCCCGAAAACAAGAGCCGATA
>NC_043987.1:36123681-36128681 GCF_902150065.1 Myripristis murdjan | reverse complement strand
GACACCCCCTCCTCAACATGCGCTGCCTGTTTACAACGGACTCGGACTGTTGGGGCGGGTGTTAATCAAAACAAACCAATCATGTCTTGACCTCTTCACAGGTTGCTGGCCTCTGATTGGCCTGGCCTGTCTCTCTGACTTAAAAAAAAAAAAAAAAAAAAAAAAAAAAAAAAAAAGATCAGACTGGTGAGGCCAGCCGGACCGGACCGACAGCTGATTGGCCTGCCCGGCGACCTGTTTAAAAAAAAAAAAAAAGACGGGCAGGCCACTGGGCCAGTGACAGGCCGGCGCTTCGGGAAATCTCCCGATGTACAGTTCGGGCCTGACAATAGGAGCCTATCAGCTTATGCTAAACAAGCCCAAACACAAAAAGTAAAGTTAGTGATTAAAAATTAGATTAACTCGATTAAAAAACATAACGCGCTAAATATGACTGTAATTAATTAATCTCAATTAACGCGATAATTTGACACCACTAGTTTCGGTTGTGGAGGGGAGGGGCACACGGTGAAGTCCTGTCTGGGGGGCAGGGACCCGGCTCCGCCCCGTCCGGGGGGCGGGGACCCGGCTCCGCCCCGTCCGGGGGAATCTGCAGCCGCTTGGCGGTCGGCCCCGGCGGCGGAGGGGCCCTTGGCGGGGCCGCCTGTCGCCACGGGGCCGGTCACCTCATCCGACCAATATGCAAATCTGATATATGGCCATATATATAAACTACATATTAATTATATATGTCCATGTATGTCTCATACATATAATGATAAATATATAGGCATATATGACAAATAGATTTTAAAATATAGCAAAAATAGCCACTTTCAAATATTTTCCATGTGTTTTTCCAGATATCCACATATATGGCAAATATAATTCTATTGCATAAATGTTAATATTTGATTTAGTCATATACTGTTAATCATATTAAGGATCCAAATCATACTTGCCAACATTGTGTTGTGAAAAATAGGGAGATTTTTTTTTTTCTTTGATGTGCTTGCCTTGTGACTGCGTGGCCACGTGGTAACCCAGCAGCCCTGTGCTGTTTGTGGGCTGTGTAGTGTTGTGGCTCTTGCCCAGGTGGGGAGTTGAACTCTGGTCTCCTGTATGGCAGGCAGAGGCACTACCTGCTGCACTACTGAGGCTTATGTGGGCGGAGCCACTGTGGCTTGTGTGGGCGGAGCCAAAAATGAGGCTCTATAAAGCACACAGCATGAGTGACAGTGCTGCTTGGGAAAGAGTCGCCTAAAAGTTGAGGTCCAACAAATGCTTTTATCTCAATGACAGTAAGTCCAAGCGTAAAATATAAGATATCATGAGAAAGGTAAGGCTTTGGGCTTTCAAACTGTGTCAGATTATTTCCAAACTCCCAAAAATCCCTGAGATTCCGCGAGTTGAAAAAGTGTGTGTTTCTCCCTCTCTCTGGGAGACTCCCTCTCACGGGAGTCTCCCGTGTGAATCGGGAGAGTTGGTGTATGATCCAAATATACAATGCATGTATGTATACATAATTGCATCATATATGTGCAAAACAAATACATCTGCCACATATTCACACTTAAAGTTCTTAATATATGTGGAAAATAAATAATGCAATCCAGTATATGCACATATATGTTAGTTTATGTCAGAGACCCAATATTTATGCTACATATTTGCACACATATCCTGACATATATGTCCAAATATGTGAACTTATATGTCCCATTATTTAATATATATGTTCATATATGGCCATATATCAGATTTGCGTATGGGTACTGATCATTCTTTGCTTTTATGTAATGTTTTTTATCAGAAATTTTAAACCTAATCAACATACAAGGTTTGTTTTTACCTGGTTTTAATGGAAGCATGGTTTTATCAGCTTATGCAGATGATGTCATTGTTTTTATTAAGAATCAGAGTGATGCAGACCTTTTAACTAACATTGTGAATGATTTTAGCGCAGCATCAGCAGCAAGGGTAAACTCGCAAAAAAGTGAGGCCCTTGCTGTTGGTGAATGGCGTGGCGGTCTCCCAGTTTTTTCCCAAGATCTAAAATGGAAAAAAGACAGTCTTAAGTATCTAGGTATATACTAGGGATGGCTCGATACCACTTTTTCACATCCGATACCGATACCAATACTGCAGCCTTGAGGATCGGCCGATACCGATCCGATTCTTTTTGTCACTCTAAAAGTTGTTAATAATACGTGGATGTAATTTGCTTGATACTGACATCTAAACGTTTTTCACCCCAGAAATCTTAATGCATGCATACAGCGATTTTTTTTTTTTTTAAATTGCAACAGCGCTGCAGCGGCAAAGCAGAGGGAGACGGCGTGGGAGAACATTGCTGCTCGGGTCAATGCGTAAGTTTAAATGGAGTCCGTTGCAATCAATAATATTACAGGGGAAAACTGCTTGAATTACTGCTGGCCTATTAATTTATTTCATTCAGGTGACGTGGAACGGTAATGCTCAAAAAGATAATTGTCTGGAAATGCTAAAACATCTATGTGCGGTCTGATAACCATCTCCCGATGAATATTTAATTCTCTGCGCAGTAACACTGCACCTTCATCCACGGGATCGCTGTTGAAAGGACATGCCATGTTCGCCACCTAACTACTAATGGACTTCTAATAAAGGCCTACTGACTGTTTTTTAATTATCATTTTAAATAACAGACGGCAGAACTAATATGCCACGCCAAAACTGGCCTGCTGACTGAATGAATGAGGAAGTTAAATACGGTGTGTGGCTGAAAGAGGGCGGACACAGAGAGAAACTCCAGGTTTCATGAGAAAAACCTGGTCCAGACCAGGTTAGTTTCATGGAGTCTGTTACTGCAGTAACTGACCGAGAGCTTAAGTTACCTCCCTCTGTGAAACAGGCTGGAGTTACCCCTCTGTCTCTGCTTTGAGTTCAGAGTTTCCCTCATTTCAGGGTTAACAGACTCAGAGTTTTCACTAAACCTGCTTTGGGAAACGGACCCCAGATTTGCTGCACCAAAACAAAAACGGTTCGCTTTTCTTTGTACTCGCCTGTAAAAAGTCTCTGTACTCCTTTCCATGATGCTTCTTCAGATGCTTTATTAAGTCCGTCGTGTTAAAACGTCCAGTTTTGCTACCACCCCTTGAGACACTCATATTGCAAACGTTGCGCTTTTGTCCTCCGACATGACTACAGCTCTGCAGGCTTCTGCTCACGTGACGAACATGGGCGTCGCAGCCGCGGGGGATGCGGGGGATGCGACACCCGCACTTTCACAGAAACATGATTTCACCCCCCCACTTTTTCCTGAGGTAACGTTAGTCACTGCTGAAAAACAACAAAGTTCACAAATGCAATGTTTGGCGGCTCTTCATCAGTGTTTACAACTATTTCCAGCGGCAGTCCTTCCTTGTTTACGATGGTTGCTAGGAAACAGTAACTTCGTTCTTGTTCGTAGTCGGCGGCATGCACGTAGCTCGCGTGCGCGCGAATGTAAACAAAGCCGAAACTTTGTTTCAGTCACGCGCCGCTGGCTGTAAGGAAACACACTGTCACTTAAAGACTGTAAAAAATTTGGCATCAACTCTCATGTGGACTTTTCAGGGCAGCCAGCCTAAATACTAAATATGAGCAAACTAATGGAAACCTAAAGGAGCCCAGAGGCTGGCCTGGATTTTATCAGGCTTTTATTTAACCCTCTGAATTAAATTCCCCTCATATATTTTTAAAAATCATTACATCAGTCTACAAGATCAATTTTTGGTTGTACATTGTAGAGTCATGAGTAAAAAAAAAAACAAACAAACAAAAAAAAACAAGAATAATTCCTTCTTCTTCTCTTCAAACTTGAAAAAATATGAGAGAAAAACAAACAATTAAAATAAGAAGTCTAAGTAAAATGTATTAATTTTATAAAAGAAGAAGAAGAAAGGGGAAAAAATACTCAGCCTAACTTGGAAAAAAAGATCCACTGGGTTCTCAGCCAATGGGCAGGCCATTTTCCAGGAGAGCTGATTGGTCAATAGGTGGGGCTTTTCTACCTGCTGAGCTCTTATCCTGAACTTCACCTGCTCCGGAGCAGGTGAGGTGTTCAGTGTGTGTTACCACGGCAACATACCCTGATAAAAAGTAAACCACCTTTATGGTTCAGAAAACCCAGCAGGGTTAAGCCTGAAGTTAGCTCGCTAACCCGAGATCCAGAAAAATCCCCCCAAAAAATCCGAAAAAGACAATTAAAGTCTTAATGTTTATGTATTTGTGAAAGTCACTGATTATAGTATGTGACAAAAAACACTTTACAGGAACTGTGTGAAAAGCATCCACAAGGTCGGACTGAGTGACAGGCCCTCCACTGTGTGGACACAGAGACTGGGACAAAATGGACTGAAACCACAGTGGAGGGTTTTTTACATGCAACCCCTGGAAAAACAGACTGGTGACCTCCAGTGGAGGATTTTACACGGTGCTGTTGCCACAAATGCTTTTATCTCTGTTCTTAATCCTGCTGTTTTAAGTAAATGTCCTTTTTTTGATCCCCGTGAGACTGTTTTCCACATGTTCACTGAATGCAACAGGCTCACGGAGATCTTTTCGGTTTGGTTTTTAATCTTTTTAACGTAGTTTTTACTGAGAAGATTTTTATCATGGGAGCTGGCAGAGGCGGTCCTGGCTAGTTTTGCGCCCTGGGCGAACCGTCCCCCACCCCCCCACCACATCAGGCCTATCATTTGTTAACATCCTATTAACTAAGAATAACACACTAGAAATTACTCATAAAGCTATATCACATATAGCTTACAAAATGTCATGTCAGTGTATAGGAAGTTATTTAGGTTACCATAGACCCACGTATAGCAAAAAAAATTAAAAATTCCACAGTCAGGACGTATTGTTTACCAAATCCACAGACTAACAGGCCAATGTGAACTTGCACTTGTTGTGTTGCAAACACAAACTAGCCTATGGGTGAAATTAATTCCATGACATGATGCCTAAAATTCTAATAGTTGCTAGTTCAGCAAAACTAA
>NC_043987.1:36088681-36116181 GCF_902150065.1 Myripristis murdjan | reverse complement strand
AAGAATTCCCGAGGAGAGCAGCCGCCCTGACCCCTGACCTCACCTGACCCCTGACCCCTGGGTGACCTTCAGGGCTCACCCTGATGATGTCATGGCTGAAATGATATAAAATGTGTGAAGCAGCTTTATGAATGTCAGTGTGTGTGATGTTATTAAATATGAAATTGAGTGGTGCCAGTTGACGGCAGTGCGTTTGTCTGAAGCTGTATGTGTGTGTATATATGTATGTATGTATATATATATCTATATCTATATCTATATATACAGATATAGATATAGATATAGATAGATAGATAGATAGATAGATAGATAGATATTTAGCCTTTATTTAACCAGGTCGATCCCTTTGAGACACAAAGATCTCTTTTCCAAGGGAAGTCTGGCCAAGAAAGCAGCTTTAAACATCAAGTTACAGCAGGACAACACAGAATCAAACAACAATAAAATAGACAAAATACAATCTGGTCACGTCATAGAGTTAATATGGGGCTTTCATGAGCAGGAACAAGAACGATATTAGGCAGATACCAAGTCGCTCATGAGGTTTTTAAATGTTCCAAGAGAAGTTAGTTCCCTCAAGTTCAAAGTGTTCTGTAGTGAGTTCCAGGCAGCAGGTGTGAAGCACATGAAGGAGTGCTCACCTAACTCAGTGCGAACTTTGGGGACATTGAGCAAATAGCAATCATTGGAACGCAAGGAGTAAGTGCTCTGGGTTCTCGAAATGTAGCCACATAAATACTGGGGGAGTAGACGTAAGATCGCTTTGTAAATAAAAATATGCCAGTGTGAGAGACGGCGTGCAGCCAGCGAGGGCCACTCGACTCTGCCATATAAGGTGCAAAGGTGAGTGAGGGCTTTGCACCATGTGACAAACCTCAGGGCACCGTGGTCCATGGAGTCCAGAGATTGGAGACAATTTGCAGGGGCATGCATATAAAGAAGGTCCTGCTGCGATAAAAGAACCCCAGTTTTAATTTTAGTTTTTTGATCAGGTTCTTTATATGAGAGTTAAAAGAAAGCCGGTCATCAATCAGAACGCCCAGGTACTTGTAGCAAGGCACTAGCTCAATCGTGTTCCCTTGCAGGGAGAGCACACTGGGAGGGGGCTCAGGTATCTTCCTGCCATTTGAAAAAATCATAAATTTGGTTTTAGAAACGTTAAGAACAAGTTTCAGGTCTACAAGCTCACGTTCCACAAGGTTAAAGGCAGTCTGTAAATAGCCAATGGCCTCAGCAAGGGTGGAGCCACAACAATAAATGACAGTATCTTCAGCATAAAAATGGAATTTAGCATCAGGGACGTTTCTGCCAAGTACATCCACAAAAATACTAAACAAAACTGGACCCAAAACAGAACCCTGGGGCACACCAGAGGAGACATTTAACATTGTAGAAGAACCACCACTGAAGTGTGTACATTGCATTCTGCCTGACAGGTAGTTTGCAAACCAACTAGCTGCTTGTTTTGACAGACCAATACTCAACAATCATGTTTCAAGATGGAATGATCCACAGTGTCAAAGGCCTTGGAGAGGTCAACAGAGAGGGCTGTGCACGATTGTTTCTTGTCCAGTGATTCTATTATGTCGTTTGTGACTTTTAGGGAGGCTGAGATGGTACTGTGTTGCTTCCTGAAACCGGACTGATATGGGGAGAGAATATGGTTTGCTTAGAGAAAGTCCTTCAAATAATCATTTATCAACCTCTCAGGGACCTTTGACAAGATGCACAACTTAGAGATTGGTCGATAGTTATTCAAACAGGTAGAGCGGAGAAACCTTCATGGAAGAACTCCCATGCAGTCCTGTACATCGTCTTGTGAATATGAATCAAATTTCTACGAGTACAGAGTCTTCACTGTGAATACGACTTCAAGTTTACAAATATGAGTAGAACGAAATGACGTCACTCAGGTCGTAGGGGAAAATAATAGATCCGAGATTCTTCCAACCGCGCATGCGCATGCAGCCCCAGAGGCAGACAGACATGGAGGGCAACAGCCGACCGGGTGGCGCTGCTAGCTCCGAAGGAACATCACAGCTAAAGGGAGAGAGTAGTTCAAGGAAGTCAGTGTGTACAGTAAGGAAATAGCTGCAGCTGCAAAGCTGACAGAGGCTAGCTGCTGCAGGGCTGATTGACACCTACTATAGCAGGGCTAGTGGGTGCTGGTAGCCTGTAAGAAGCCAGCTAGCCTTGTGGAGGCTGGTTGCTCCAGAGGTAGAGGCTGGTAGCCTGGTGGAGGTTAGCTTAGCCGAGCTGTCTGAGGAAAGCTGCTACAGGACTAGTAGGTCCCAAAAAATGCCCAGACCTCAAATAATTCAGTGGCAAAGTAGGCCTCAAACAGAGCTGAGACAAACTGATTCCACTCTTCAGACAAACTGAAGAATGGTTAGAAATCCCCATAAACACACTCCTAAACCTGTGGAAAGCCTTCCTAGAAGAGTTGAAGCTGTTAGAGCTGCAGAGGGTCGACATCATATTAAATCCTATGGTTTAAGGATGGGATGTCACTCACGTTCATATGCATGTGAAGGCAGACGAGCAAATACTTCTGGCAATATAGTGTACATACAGTGGTGGAAAAAAGTTTTGGGACCCCCCATGCATTTGTGAAATATTACATTAAGAATCACTCTTAGGTCTTCAAGTGCAATTTCTTTTAGTCCAGTCACAGCCAAAATACTAAACAATCCTAAAAAAAAAAGCCATTAAAAACTTCAAATTGATTGGTTCCATAAAAATACATAAGAAATTTGGAGTATTGGGTCATTTTGGTACCAGTGATGAAGGTGGTTCTTTTTCTTAAAAGACACAGTTTCTGTCACTGAGCTTGGTGTCTATATAAAGCAGCACATCTGAAAGTTCTTCAGACACAAAAATGGCTAAAACAAGGAACCTAACGCAGGAAACACGCCTGAAGAGAAAGATTACACTGTCAACTATTTAGTTTGCTTAGTTTTTCTTGGAAACAATAAACACACACACACATATATATGAATACACATATATATGAATACATATATATATGTATATATGAATACAAGAACATTAAAGCGAAATAGAACAAAGACTTTAAAAATGAAAAAATAAAAAATCAAATGATAAGGGAGCAACAAGGAAAGTGATGATAACCATAGAAAACATAAATAGGCACAGAAGTACAGGAAGTATTAAAACACACACACACACACACAAAAAAAAAAAACAGAGAAAAGCTCTGAAATAATAGAAACATTAAAGACCAAGACTCATGTTAAAATATAAAAATGATTTTTATAAAAAAGATACAACCGATGAATTATGATCAAAAATATATGAAACAGTGTCACAACAAGCAGAGACAAAGGGGCTTTTATTTTGAGATACAGCCTCTATCAGCAGGAAGCATGGCACACACACACACACACACACACACACACACTCACTCACACACACACACACACACACACACACACACACACACACACACACACACACACACACACACACACACACTGCTCTGCGCTTCCTGTGTGTTGATAAGGAGATTCTACTTAACTGAGTTTCACTCATAACTGCCTCAGACAGACAGACACACAGAGAGAGAGACAGACAGAGAGACAGAGAGAGAGAGAGACAGACAGAGAGACAGACAGACAGTCAGACAGACAGACAGAGAGACAGAGAGACAGACAGACAGGTGTGATGGCCAGCTGTGTGTGTGTGCTGCTGTGTGTGTTGTCAGCCGGTGTGTGTTTGAACCTGCTGGAGGAAGCGTCCGTCTTCAGTGGACCGACAGGAAGTCTGTTCGGATTCTCCATCGACTTCCACCGCATCAACGACACGTAAGCTCCGCCTCCTTACCTGACCCCTGACCCCTGACCCCTGACCCCTGACGCCTGACCCTGACCCAGTGGGTGTGTGTGTGTTCAGACCAGCATTAGGGTCCTGTGTACCTGCTCACACCTTTCTAACACAACGATGTTAATCTGAGGCTGTTCATAACGATCTTATGCTGCGACGTTTCCCCAACAGCTTAACGAGCTTAACGAGCTTAACGAGCTTAACGATCGTAACAATCTTAACGAGCGGAGAGTCGGAGTGACACGCTGACAGACTTCACTTCTTAAGGACAGGCTGTCGCTAGCTAGTAATGTTAGCTAACGTTAATGTTAACGTTATCTTAACCGGTGTTACCAGTGTTGACTGATGTTAATGTGCAGAAACTGTTTCCAAGGTAACAGCGAGCTCCACCAATCAGAGCCGTGCTTAGGATTGTGGGTAGTGTAGTTCTTTTCTGTGACACTGTGAGTCAAACTCCTTTATTCTAAAAACGGGGTTGATTTGATTCAGACTTGCAGCTCCTGCTCAGTCTGCCTTCAGGGCTGCTGGCTCATAATCCTAATCCCAGTTCCAGAGCCTCGCTGCCCGGGTCCTGAGATTAAAGCTTCCTGCACACACAGGAGCGTTTCCGCTGCATTCAGGTGCTCCTCCTCGGCTCGGAACTTCAGAAAAGAGTCACATGATCAGCTGGTGTGTTCAGGGCCGCCTTCAGCCCGACGCAGCGCCACAAAACATTTGATGGAAAAGACACTGAGCACGTTCAGGTGATGATGTCACGGCTCAGAGTGCGATGATGTCACGGCTCAGAGGGCGATGATGTCACGGCTCAGAAGCTCAGATCGTGGTACATGGACATTTCTGACTGTCGGAGTTGATGAGCACCACCTGAATGCACCATGTGTTAGCTAAGAGGCTCCGCCCAGTGGCCCCGCCCCCTCTTCACTAACAGCTAAGAAGAAAGTGACTCTCGATGCTGATTGGCTGATGATACAGAAAAATATGTTTGTTGAGCAGACAGACAGTTTTGAGCAGTCAAATATATCAAAATTTTTGAGCGAATTTTGTCAAAATGCACAAAAGAAAATGCGAATTTATGCCTGTTTCCATTAGTTTTGTTTTGCGATTATTGAGAGGAGAGTGCGCCGTGAGATGACGTCATCAGACAGCGTCTGTGTGTCGAATGAACAGCAACAAACACTCAGCTGACACTCAACAGCTGATCAGGGACAGATTCCTGCTGAACTTGTCGGCTCTTGGGAGAAGTCTGCTTTCTGTTTTGGCAGCGCTAACTTCGTACTGAACCCTCACCCTAAACAAGAGAAGAAGAAGAATGTTCATGTCACGAGTGCTTCTTACTCTTACTCTTATTCTTACTCTTTTTTTATCCAGCTTGGAAGGCAGTTCAACCAATCTTATTTGTCATTATATACCGTCCTCCTAACTCAGCGTATTCTGAATTTCTGTTAGAATTCCCAGATTTCTTATCAGATTTAGTTCTCAGCGCTGATAAAGTGATTATAGTTGGAGATTTTAACATCCATTCTGACACGGAAAACTCTCTTAACACGGCGTTCATTTTGTTACTGGACTCAATTGGCTTCTCTCAGAGAGTAAATGAACCTACCCATAAAGATAATCACACTCTCGACCTTGTCCTTACTTATGGAATTGACATTGAACATTTGACAGTGTTTCCACAGAATCCTCTCTTATCTGACCATTATCTGATTACCTTTGAATTCCTTCTTCAGGATTACCGTCCGCTTGAAAAAAGCATCTCTACTAGATGCTTATCTGATACTGCTGTTGCTAATTTTAAGGAGGAACTCCCATCAGCTCTGAGTTTATTACCATGTCTAAATTTAACTGATGACTCTTATGCTTCCTTTAGTACCTCACAAATTGACAGTCTCTGCGATAGTGTTGCAGCGTCACTACGAACGACACTTGACGCCGTCGCTCCTCTTAAAAAGAAGACTATAAAACAAAAGAGGTTAGCTCCATGGTATAACTCACATACTCGTGAGCTGAAACGAACCTCACAGGGACTCAAAAGGTTATGGCGCTCTTCCAAAACTGAAGAATCTCGCTTATCCTGGCAACATAGTCTAAAAATTTACAGAAAGGCCCTCCGCGTAGCTAAAACGGCCTACTACTCATCTCTGATAGAGGAAAACAAAAATAATCCCAGGTTTCTTTTTAGCACCTTAGTTAGACTTACAAAGAGTCATAACTCTACTGATCCTTGTATTCCTACAACTCTCAGTAGTAATGACTTTATGAATTTTTTTAATGATAAGATTCTAGCCATTAGAGATAAAATTGATAACATCCATCCCACAATTGGCATTAACCAAACACCTCTTGAGACATCTATCAAAGATAATAAGCTAGAGACCTTCTCCCAGATTAATCTACTGGAACTAACTTCAATTATCTCCTCCTCAAATTCATCTACATGTCTCCTGGACCCAATTCCAACCAAGCTGCTTAAAAAAGTATTACCTTTAGTTAGCACATCTCTTCTTGCTATGACCAATATGTCTTTATCGACTGGTTACGTGCCACAGTAGCTGTAATTAAACCACTCCTCAAAAAACCTACTCTTGACTCAGATGTCTTAGCGAACTATAGACCAATATCTAATCTTCCTTTTCTCTCAAAGATATTGGTAGTAAGTAAGTAGTCGCTAATCAGCTCTGTAGCTACTTACAGCAAAATGAACTGTTTGAAAACTTTCAGTCAGGATTTAGAGTGCACCATAGCATAGAGACAGCTCTGGTTAGAGTTACAAACGACCTCCTAACTGCATCAGATAATGGACTTCTCTCCGTTCTTGTGCTACTGGATCTTAGTGCAGCTTTTGATACCATCGACCATCACATCCTATTACAGAGATTAGAGCACCTAATTGGCATTAAAGGAACAGCTTTAAACTGGTTTAAGTCCTATTTATTAGACCGACATCAGTTTGTTCATGTAAATAACGAATCCTCCTCCTGTGGAAAGGTAAAATATGGTGTTCCGCAGGGCTCTGTGCTTGGCCCTGTTTTATTCATCTCGTATATGCTTCCCTTAGGTAATATTATCCGGAAATACTCTGTGAACTTCCATTGTTATGCGGACGATACTCAGTTGTACGTATCCGTAAAGCCAAATGAAACTCATCAGCTAAGTAAACTTGAAGCCTGCCTTAAGGAGATAAAGGCCTGGATGGCCACCAATTTTCTACTATTAAACTCAGAAAGAACAGAAGTTATCATGTTCGGCCCTAAATACCTTAGGGAATCAGTTTCTAATGACATGGCTGCTCTGGATGGCATTACTTTGGCCCCCAGCTCCACGGTAAGGAACCTCGGAGTCATTTTCGATGTGGATTTGTCCTTTACCTCCCATATTAAACAGATCTCGAAAACCGCCTTTTTTCACTTGCGTAACATCTCAAAAGTCCGACATATCTTGTCTCAGAGTGACGCAGAAAAATTAATCCACGCCTTCGTTACCTCTAGGTCAGACTACTGTAACTCCTTATTATCAGGTTGTACCAGCGAGTGGTTAAAGACTCTCCAGCTGGTCCAAAACGCTGCTGCACGTGTGCTGACTAGAACTAGGAGAAGAGATCATATTATTCCAATATTGGCTTCTTTACATTGGCTACCTGTAGAATCTAGAATAGAATTTAAAATTCTTCTCCTCACCTGTAAAGCTCTTAATGGGCAGGCACCATCTTATCTGAAAGAGCTCATAGTTCCTTATCACCCTGCCAGAGCACTGCGCTTCCAAAATGCAGGTTTATTGGTGGTTCCCAAAATCTCTAAAACTAGATCGGGAGGCAGATCCTTCCAATTCCAGGCTCCCCGTTTGTGGAACAATCTTCCTATCTCAGTACGGAGGGCAGATTCACTCTCTATCTTTAAGAGTAGACTTAAAACTTTCCTTTTTGACAAAGCTTATAGTTAGGGTTGGCCCAGGTTGCCCTGGACCAGCCCTTAGTTATGCTGCTATAGGCCTAGACTGTCGGGGGACTTCATATCATGCTCTGAGCACTTTCCTCTCTTCTAATCTTCCTCTCTCCTCTTCCTTTCTTCTTCTTCGTGTCCCCCCCATACCCCTTTTTTTTTTTTTTTTTTTTTTGTGCATGCTTTTTCCAGAGTCCACTGCCCCTTTGCTTTCGTTGTGCTTTTTGTGTCTTGTCTAGGTCAAACTGTCCTGCTCATCCTGGAAGGTCATCCAGCTGCAGATGAGATGGCTGGATGCTGCGTGTCACTTCCATCTAGATTTCCTGTTCAGGATACCCTGATGTTTCTGCTGTTGTCTGCTGTCCCAGTTTGTCCCCTTCCCCCTGTCTCTGTCACCTTGTCTCTCTCTCTCCCCTCCCACCCAACCGGTAGAGGTAGATGACCATCCACCCTGAGTCTGGTTCTACCTGAGGGTTCTTCCTGAGTCTGGTTCTACCTGAGGGTTCTTCCTGAGTCTGGTTCTACCTGAGGGTTCTTCCCGTTAAAGGGGAGTTTTACCTTGCCACTGTCGCCAAGAGCATGCTCAGGAGGGAATCTGTTGGGTTTCTTGTTTCTCTACTATAATTTGTAGAGCGTGGTCTTTACCTGCTCTACCTGTAAAGCGTCATGAGATAACTTCTGTTGTGATTTGACGCTATATAAATAAAGTTTGATTGATTGATTGATTGATTGAGTGTTGCAGCGCACAGGTGTGACATGGTATTCGGTCCAGTCATCGTTTATTCACAAAACCTGTTTCCACTTTCTTTTATCGATATGATGAGAAATCCACCCCCTCCAAGCATGAAGACTTTTTTGCAAATTTTTGGCCGTTTTTCAAATTTCTGGCATTTCCATCTAAGTTTTTTTTTTTTTTTTTTTTTTTGCAATTTTTGAAAATGTGAATAAAATAGGTGGATGGAAACATGGTTAGTGTTGAGCAGACAGACAGTTTGAGCAGACAGACAGATTGAGCAGACAGACAGTTTGAGCAGACAGACAGTTTTGAGCAGACAGACAGTTTGAGCAGACAGACAGTTTGAGCTTGTTCTCATTCTGACCAATCAGCTGTTTCCCCTGCAGGGCCTACATTCTGATTGGAGCTCCCAGAGCCAACAGCAGCCAATCAGGAGTGAGGGAGGGAGGCTGCGTGTTCCTGTGCCCCTGGTCAGCGGGGGGCGGGGCTTGTGACATCATTCCCTTTGACCTGAAAGGTGACCAAACACTGTTTTTCCTCAACATCACATTTACACCAAATACAAAGATTTTATTGCAAAGTCTCAAAGTGTGAGTGTTTGTGAGCGGCACCTGAACGCAGCGCTCACCTGCGTTTCAAGGCGTGGCAGGACACCAGGGGGCGCCAACAGGTGGAGCAGCAGCACAAAAACCTGTGACTGTGACGCTGCTTAAGGGGGAACCTAAGGGGAATCAGAGTTTAAGTTAATCCTGAGGGTAAGTGTTGATGTAGCGCGGACACTCAGACTGAACCAGTGAATGTGAGAACAGCACCGAGTGGACTCTCTTCATGTTTATTCACTATCTTTGGAGCGGGAGCGGCACAGCCCAACAGGAAGTGGAGCGTCTAATCTGCAGGAAGCAGCTGTGACGTCACTACAGGAGCCTGGAGGGACAAACCTGCATCACACAGGAAGCAGACTGACCTTTCTGTGTGTGTGTGAGTGTGAGTGTGTGTGTATGTGTGTGTGTGTGTGTGAGTGTGAGTGTGTGTGTGTGTGTGTGTGTGTGAGTGTGTGAGTGTGTGTCTGAGTGTGTGTGTTCAAGTTCAAGTTCAAGACCTGTATTTGTCCCTGAGGGGCTGTTGGTTCTGCCGCAGTAGCAGTAAAAACAAAACAGCACAACAACAACAACAACAACAACAACAACAACAACAACAACAACCACAAAGAAACACACGAGGCAGACAGCCACATAGAAATCAGTAGTAAATAAGTAAATATCGTATTTCCCCAATTAATCGCCCGGCTGCAAACAGCCGCCTGGTTCTTATAAACGCCTGGGGTCTGCACGCATTCTGCGTATTAAACGCCCACCCGAATAACCGCCGGGGCGATTATTTGCATTATATTGAGGTAAACCCAAAATAAGGATATTCACTTATATTTGCAGAAGTAAACAGTTAGCCGCACAATAACTGTGCAGCACTTCTGTTTTTTTGCAAAAATAAGAGCGCTAGCTAACGTAAGGAAAAAAGGGTGCACCGTAATCTTAAATTGCCCGACTGTAAATCTGTGGGACAGTAACTGTCATCACAATAATGTCCTGGTGCAGGTCTGTGCAAAAATAAATAAAGGCCTGCAGCGAATAGCCGCCTGGTTCTTTACGCCTGGGGTCCAAGTTGATTTGGCGTATTAAACGCCCGGGCGATTAATTGGGGAAATACGGTAAGTAAATAAAAAAAGTGCATACCTGAATAAAATGGGAACTAAAGGTGATGCTACCTGTACTGCACAGAGCTGAGCAGTGAGGTGGTGCAGGGCATGAAGGAGAGTCTGTGTCGGTTAGTTTGGCTAAAGGGGGGGGGGGGGGGGGGGGTCCTGCCTTCTGTGGAAGCTGGTTATTACAGATGTGAGAGGGGTTTTGCTCTGTACTGATGATTTCACTGCTGACCTTTGTTATCCTGGTTAATGAGTTTTCCTCTTTGAGGGACGCAAACCAACAAATAAATGAAAAGGTGAAAACACACTCAGAAAAACATTTGTAAAACATCATCATCAGAGAAGCTGGCTGACTTCCTCAGACGCTGCTGCTTCTCTTCAGGAGCAAGTTAGGGGTCAGTTTGTCATCAGTGATGATGCCCAGATGCTGACAGGAGGCTCATTGAAAACAGGCCACGGGGCCTTTCAGTGTCATTTAACAGGCTCACAGTAACTCTGTCATCTGCACATTAAACACTGTGATGGCAGTCATGTGTGTGTGTGTGTGTGTGTGTGTGTGTGTGTGTGTGTGTGTGTGCAGGTGATGAGGTCCACAGAGGCTCTGTTCTCTATCTGACCTCCAAAAGCCGGCAGTGGTTTGGAGCTTCAGTGCGATCAGTCAGCAACACACACATACTGGTGAGCACACACACACACACACACAGACACACACACACACACACACACACACACATACACACACAAACACACACACACACACACACACACACACACACACACTGTGCTGCCTGTCTCTCTCTCAGGCGTGCGCTCCGCTCTTCCACTGGAACGTTCAGCGGCGAGGGGCGGAGTCAGGAAGCACTCCAGTGGGGAACTGCATCCTATTGGACCACAGGACAGGAAGCACCGCCCCCTTCTCTCCCTGCCGACAAGACATGGTGGAGGACGACTACAAACACCTGAGATACAGTAAGACAGACAGGCAGACAGACAGGCAGGCAGACAGGCAGAAGGTCAGACAGGCAGACAGACAGGCAGGCAGGCAGACAGACAGGCAGACAGACAGGCAGACAGACAGACAGACAGACAGACAGGCAGGCAGACAGGCAGGCAGACAGACAGACAGGCAGGCAGGCAGACAGACAGACAGACAGACAGGCAGGCAGACAGGCAGACAGACAGGCAGACAGTGTTTCGTTTTGTTTTGTTTTGTTGTGTTTTGTTTTGTTGTGTTTTGTTTTGTTGTGTTTTGCGCTGCATTGAGTCATGAGGAAAGAGCCGTGGAGAAACGAGCAAGAAACGACATGAATGTGAAAACTTCATGAAAATGATTTATTTAACAGTCATCAGTGACACTGGATCACATCAGATCACATCAGATCACATCACATCACATCAGATCAGATCACATCAGATCACATCATATCACATCACATCAGATCACATCAGATCACATCAGATCACATCAGATCAGATCACATCAGATCAGATCACATCAGATCACATCAGATCACATCACATCAGATCACATCAGATCACATCAGATCAGATCACATCAGATCACATCAGATCAGATCACATCAGATCACATCAGATCAGATCACATCAGATCACATCAGATCACATCAGATCACATCACATCACATCAGATCACATCACATCACATCAGATCAGATCACATCAGATCACATCAGATCAGATCACATCAGATCACATCAGATCAGATCACATCAGATCACATCAGAACAGATCAGATCACATCAGATCACATCACATCACATCAGATCACATCACATCACATCAGATCAGATCACATCAGATCACATCAGATCACATCACATCACATCACATCAGATCACATCAGATCACATCAGATCAGATCACATCAGATCAGATCACATCAGATCACATCAGATCAGATCACATCAGATCACATCAGAACAGATCAGATCACATCAGATCACATCACATCAGATCACATCAGATCAGATCAGATCAGATCAGATCAGATCAGATCACATAAGATCAGATCAGATCAGGTTTCTAGTGTTTCAGTCCAGGTGACATTCAGCTGCTGAGGCCCAGCACCTCGGACAGGAAGTGAAACTGTCGGCAGCCCCGCCCCTGAACAGGAAGTGGAGGCTGTAATGTAGCAGTCAGACGCTGGAAGCCCCGCCCCCGGCGACTCATAAGACATGTGATTGGATCATGGTGCCGTGCGGGACGTCCTGCTCTGCTCAAGTCTGATCGCTATGCTGTGTCTGTTGTTGCCTAGGAAACGACCGGCGCTACTGCGAGGTGGGCTTCAGCTCTGACATCACCAAGGTGAGGCGGAGCCACGCAGTGACATCACACTGCTTAACGATCCAGTGGACAGTTGCTAGGTTAAGTTAATTACTCTGTGTGTGTGTGTGTGTGTGTGTGTGTGTGTGTGTGTGTGTGTGTGTGTGTGTGTGTGTGTGCGTGTGTGTGTGCGTGTCTGTGTGTGTGTGTGTGTGTGTGTGTGTGTGTGTGTTGCAGGAGGGCAGGGTGGTGCTCGGTGCTCCAGGAGGGTTCTTCTTCCAGGGTGAGTGCTGCCACCTGCTGGCCTGAGCGTCATTACAGCTGTTACTGTAGGGAACACAGCTGTAATGGTCTCCATGGTGATTTCAGGTCAGGTGATCACAGTGGGAGTCGATGACATCATCAGCAACAGGCAGAGCCAGGATCCCACTGATTATGTGTCTGGGATGAGCCAATCAGACGAGTGGGAGGGGCAATACGACCACTACCGCGGTGAGTGCAGCTGCTGGGACGCTGCTGAGCCTGGACTCTACTGTCACTCTACTGTCACTCTACTGACACTCTACTGTCACTCTGCTGTCACTCTACTGTCACTCTGCTGCCCTCTGCTGTCACTCTACTGTCACTCTACTGACACTCTACTGTCACTCTGCTGTCACTCTGCTGTCACTCTGCTGTCACTCTGCTGCCCTCTGCTGTCACTCTACTGTCACTCTACTGACACTCTGCTGTCACTCTGCTGTCACTCTACTGTCACTCTGCTGCCCTCTGCTGTCACTCTACTGTCACTCTACTGTCACTCTACTGACACTCTACTGTCACTCTGCTGTCACTCTGCTGTCACTCTGCTGCCCTCTGCTGTCACTCTACTGTCACTCTACTGACACTCTGCTGTCACTCTGCTGCACTCTACTGTCACTCAACTGTCACTCTACTGTCACTCTGCTGTCACTCTGCTGTCACTCTGCTGCCCTCTACTGTCACTCTGCTGTCACTCTACTGTCACTCTACTGTCACTCTGCTGTCACTCTGCTGTCCTCTACTGTTACTCTGCTGCCCTCTGCTGTCACTCTGCTGTCACTCTGCTGCCCTCTACTGTCACTCTGCTGTCACTCTGCTGCCCTCTGCTGCCCTCTGCTGTCACTCTGCTGCCCTCTACTGTCACTCTGCTGTCACTCTGCTGTCACTCTGCTGCCCTCTGCTGTCACTCTACTGTCACTCTACTGTCACTCTACTGTCACTCTGCTGCCCTCTGCTGTCACTCTGCTGTCACTCTGCTGTCACTCTGCTGTCACTCTGCTGCCCTCTGCTGTCACTCTGCTGTCACTCTGCTGTCACTCTGCTGTCACTCTGCTGCCGTCTACTGACACTCTACTGTCACTCTACTGTCACTCTGCTGTCACTCTGCTGCCCTCTGCTGTCACTCTACTGTCACTCTGCTGTCACTCTGCTGCCCTCTGCTGTCACTCTACTGTCACTCTGCTGTCACTCTGCTGCCCTCTACTGACACTCTACTGACACTGCTGTCACTCTGCTGCACTCTACTGTCACTCTACTGACACTCTGCTGTCACTCTACTGTCACTCTGCTGTCACTCTACTGACACTCTGCTGTCACTCTACTGTCACTCTACTGTCACTCTGCTGTCACTCTGCTGTCCTCTACTGTCACTCTACTGACACTCTACTGACACTGCTGTCACTGTGCTGTCCTCTACTGTCACTCTGCTGTCACTCTGCTGTCCTCTACTGTCACTCTACTGTCACTCTACTGTCACTCTGCTGTCACTCTACTGTCACTCTACTGTCACTCTACTGTCACTCTGCTGCACTCTACTGTCACTCTACTGACACTCTGCTGTCACTCTACTGTCACTCTACTGTCACTCTGCTGCCCTCTGCTGTCACTCTGCTGTCACTCTGCTGTCACTCTGCTGCCCTCTGCTGCCCTCTGCTGTCACTCTGCTGCCCTCTACTGTCACTCTGCTGTCACTCTGCTGTCACTCTGCTGTCACTCTGCTGCCCTCTGCTGTCACTCTGCTGTCACTCTGCTGTCACTCTGCTGCCCTCTACTGACACTCTACTGTCACTCTACTGTCACTCTGCTGTCACTCTGCTGCCCTCTGCTGTCACTCTACTGTCACTCTGCTGTCACTCTGCTGCCCTCTGCTGTCACTCTACTGTCACTCTGCTGTCACTCTGCTGCCCTCTACTGACACTCTACTGACACTGCTGTCACTCTGCTGCACTCTACTGTCACTCTACTGACACTCTGCTGTCACTCTACTGTCACTCTGCTGTCACTCTACTGACACTCTGCTGTCACTCTACTGTCACTCTACTGTCACTCTGCTGTCACTCTGCTGTCCTCTACTGTCACTCTACTGACACTCTACTGACACTGCTGTCACTGTGCTGTCCTCTACTGTCACTCTGCTGTCACTCTGCTGTCCTCTACTGTCACTCTACTGTCACTCTACTGTCACTCTGCTGTCACTCTACTGTCACTCTACTGTCACTCTACTGTCACTCTGCTGCACTCTACTGTCACTCTACTGACACTCTGCTGTCACTCTACTGTCACTCTACTGTCACTCTGCTGTCACTCTGCTGTCCTCTACTGTCACTCTACTGTCACTCTACTGTCACTCTGCTGTCACTCTGCTGTCCTCTACTGTCACTCTACTGACACTCTACTGACACTGCTGTCACTCTGCTGCACTCTACTGTCACTCTACTGTCACTCTGCTGCCCTCTACTGTCACTCTGCTGCCCTCCGCTGACACTCTACTGCACTCTACTGTCACTCTACTGTCACTCTGCTGCCCTCTGCTGTCACTCTGCTGTCACTCTGCTGCCCTCTGCTGTCACTCTACTGTCACTCTGCTGTCACTCTACTGACACTCTACTGTCACTCTACTGTCACTCTGCTGTCACTCTGCTGCCCTCTACTGACACTCTACTGACACTGCTGTCACTCTACTGCACTCTACTGTCACTCTACTGACACTCTGCTGTCACTCTACTGTCACTCTACTGTCACTCTACTGACACTCTGCTGTCACTCTACTGTCACTCTACTGTCACTCTGCTGTCACTCTGCTGTCACTCTACTGTCACTCTACTGACACTGCTGTCACTCTGCTGCACTCTACTGTCACTCTGCTGCCCTCTACTGTCACTCTGCTGCCCTCTACTGTCACTCTGCTGCCCTCTACTGTCACTCTGCTGCCCTCCGCTGACACTCTACTGCACTCTACTGTCACTCTACTGTCACTGTGCTGCCCTCTACTGTCACTCTGCTGCCCTCTGCTGACACTCTACTGCACTCTACTGTCACTCTACTGTCACTGTGCTGCCCTCTACTGCACTCTACTGTCACTCTACTGTCACTCTGCTGCCCTCTACTGACACTCTGCTGTCACTCTACTGTCACTCTGCTGCACTCTACTGTCACTCTACTGTCACTCTGCTGCACTCTACTGACACTCTGCTGCACTCTACTGACACTCTACTGACACTCTGCTGCCCTCTACTGACACTCTGCTGCACTCTACTGTCACTCTGCTGTCACTCTGCTGCCATCTGCTGCACTCTACTGTCACTCTACTGACACTCTGCTGCACTCTACTGACACTCTGCTGCACTCTACTGTCACTCTGTTGCACTCTACTGACACTCCACTGACACTCTGCTGCCCTCTACTGTCACTCCACTGACACTCTGCTGCCCTCTACTGACACTCTACTGTCACTCTGCTGCCCTCTACTGTATTCTGCTGCGCTCTGCTGTCACTCTGCTGTCCTCTAATGTCCTCTAATGTCCTCTCATGTCCTCTAATGTCCTCTAATGTGAGCCTGAGACTGAAAGACTTCAGGCAGAAAACAACATGTCCACATTAAACTACGTGCACGTCCAACTGCACCTTTTTCAATGTTTTTCTATAGGTTAGGGGGCGGGGCTACACTGTGCTAAAAAACACCTCAGCAAAACTCTGTGTGTGTGTGTGTGTGTGTGTGTGTGTGTGTGTTTCAGGTTACTCGGTGGCCAGCGGTCAGCTGACAGGGGACTCCACACCAGGTGACTCTGAAATGTCAATCATTTTTCAGCCTGCCTGATGAAATCAGTTACCATGACAACAAAACACTATCAACAACCTGTGAATGTGTGTGTGTTGCAGATTACCTAGTCGGGTGTCCCAATGACAGAAACACTGCAGGATCAGTAAGACGCTCTACTGTCACTCTACTGCCCTCTGCTGTCCTCTACTGCCCTCTACTGCCCTCTACTGTCACTATACTGTCCTCTACTGCCCTCTACTGTCGTTACTGTCACTTTCCTGTCACTTTCCTGTCACTTTCCTGTCACTTTCCTGTCACTTTACTGTCACTCTGGTTTTGTGTTTCAGGTTCAGATCTACGACGGCAGAGGCAGCAGGTCACTGAGAGTTTCTCACAGCTTCCTTGGAACACAGGTCTGTCTCTCTCTTTCACACACACACACACACACACACACACACACACACACTGACCTGACTGTTTGATAACAAAGCATTTATAATAATGAGCACACTGTGATATCACTTATCAATAATTGCTGTAATGATTGTAATCAGCACAGACATGCAGTGACATGCAGGGGGTTGAAAGCTGTGTAAACAATGACTTTATATTAAAGTGAAAGTCACTTTCACTGCTCTCCCTCCTTCTGTTGATTGTTCCTCCTGGGTCCTGTAGGTGGCGTCTTACTTTGGGCACAGTGTGGCAGTGACTGACATCAACAGCGATGGGTGAGACGCCTGTCTCTCTGCTTGAATGTGAACTGAAGGAATAGCATTAAATGTTATATTTTTGAAGCTGTGCAGCGTGTTAGCCTTAAGTGTTAAAACAACAGTGCATTCTGTCATTCATTCCACCTTTCAAACCTCATCATCATCACTGGATGGTGCGGAGACGTGCGAGAAGTTAAAAAGTTAAGATGAAGACAATCATTTTAAATGAGGTGTTTGATGAACACTGCCGTCGGGTGGCTGCGATGTCTTTGATGCTGTGCTCTTCCTCTTCAGTTTGGTTTAAAAAAAATCAGCCCAAACAAAATGTTTAAACTGCGGCATTTCCTCATTATTATTATCTGTCTGTCTGTCTGTCTGCCTGCCTGTCTGTCTGCCTGTCTGTCTGTCAGTCTGGATGATGTGATAATCGGAGCTCCTCTCTACATGGACAGAGTGAAGGAGCAGCTGCAGGAACGAGGACAGGTCTGAAACAACACTAACACACCACTCTGAACCGGTCTGAACCGGTCTGAACCAGTCTGGACCACTGTGAACCAGTCTGGACCAGTCTGACCTGGTCAGGATCCGGTCTGAACCGGTCCAGAGACAGATGGTTCACAGTTCAAAGAATATTTAAATTTGCTCATGTTCATGTTTTATCCATAAAGTTGTTATAAAGTAAAATAAAACATATATTATCATATTTTTTTTTTTTTTAATTATTTAAGGTTGTTTATTTTATAATTAAGTATAGTTAATTATGACTTATTTTTCATAGTTTAATCTCATGTTTTATTCCTTGTCCTTGATGCCTTCTTTTACCTATAATCATTGCTCTTATTATTATTAGTAGTAGAAGTTGTGTAATATTAAGATAATGATTATTAATGTTTTTATGTTACATTTTTGTTAACATTGTCATCATCATTATTATTGTTGTTGTTGTTGTTAATATTCTCTCTTTTTCCGCCCAGGTTGTTGTTTACCTACAAAGAAGACACGCCCCCTTCCTCTCTCGTCCTGACCAATCACTGACCGGCTTTTCCTTATATGGGCGCTTTGGCTCCGCCGTGGTTGCCCTGGGCGACATGGACATGGATGGTTACCAAGGTAACGTGGATTCTGCTCAGAGGAGAGACTGGAGAAGGGGAGACAGTAGGTGTCATTGTCTGTTTGTGCGTGTGTTTGTGCGTGTGTGTGTGTGTGTGTGTGTGCAGACGTGGCCGTGGGGGCTCCCTGGTCAGGTGATGGTGGGCGGGGCCAGGTGTTTGTGTATCTAGGCAACAGCAATGGTCTGTCGGCCATGCCCTCCCAGGTGATTGACAGCCCGTTGCCTAGCAACCGAGCAGCATTTGGGTTCACACTGAGGGGCGGAGCCGACATCGACGGTAACGGATACCCAGGTACATTTATTATTATTTTTTATTATTATTTGTTATCATAATAAATATTATTGTCAGCATTATTTAACCAGCTGTGTGTGTGTGTTTGTGTGTGTGTGTGTGTGTGTGTGTGTGTGTGTGTGTCTGCTTGTGTGTGTGTGTGTGTGTGTGTGTGTGTAGACCTGCTGGTGGGAGCATGGGGTGCAGATCAAGCTTTTGTCTACAGGTATTATTAATATTATTGGCAGTATTTGTATTATTTCATGTTGTTTAAAAGTGTTTCCTGTGTGATAAATATTATGAAATGTTTTAATTTATTTTCCCAACAAAAATCACTTTATTTTTCTCTTTTTATTGTATTTTTATTGTAATTTATTTTAAAATATATATTCATTCAATAATTATAAATAGTTTTGTTGTCATTTTTTACTAATTTGTTTGTGAATTTCTGTTAACATTTTCAAATGTTCATATTTCAAATTTCTGTTTTGTTTGGTTTTGTTTTGAGTTTTTTTCTGGACAGAATCCAATTTTCATTTTTTTCTATTTTTTTTTTTTTTTTTTTTGGCATGAGGCAGCGTTTTGTTTTTGCCCCATTCTGTCTGTTTGTTGTTTGTTTTGTTTATTTGTTTGTCAGCATGATACACAGGAGGAAGTGATGAATACTTCCCTCTGATTGGCCAAAAGGGGCCTGGCAGTGGGCGTGGCACATCTTGATTTATTTTATTGATCTATTTGTTGATTGATCAGGGAAGGTGGCGCACTGAGCAGCAACATAAAGCAGCTGCAGGGGGCGGAGCCACCCGGGGCCCCGCCTCCACATCATGAGCTGATCAGCGTATTGATCCTCCACATCATGAGCTGATCAGCGTATTGATTGGTTTTGCCACATTTCATGTTTCATTCTTTCATGCTGATAAACAAAAGACAGAAAAGACCGAATAATTAAATGTAACAAATAAAGAAACTCTCACAACTGTAAACCCACTCTGTGTGTGTGTGTGTGTGTGTGTGTGTGTGTGTGTGTGTGTGTGTGTGTGTGTGTGTGCAGGTCCCAGGTGGTGATCCAGTCCAGGCTCCACCTCTCTCTCCTGCCGGACTTCCTGAATCCAGAAACTAAACTCTGTCAGCAGGAAGACACACACCTGTCCTGGTACCTGTCTGTCTGTCTGCTCACCTGTCTCTGTGTCTGTCTGTCTGTCTGTCTCTCTGTCTGTCTGTCTGCTCACCTGTCTGTTTGTCTGCTCACCTGTCTGTCTGCTCACCTGTCTCTGTGTCTGTCTGTCTCTCTGTCATCTGTCTGCTCACCTGTCTGTCTGCTCACCTGTCTGTCTGTCTGCTCACCTGTCTGTCTGTCTGCTCACCTGTCTGTCTGTCTGCTCACCTGTCTGGCTCACCAGGGATGCGTAAGCTCAGCTTTACTGTTCGCTCTGTACACTGACGACGGTCATACTGTGAAATGTTTGTGTGAGTGTTGTATGGAAACACAGATCAGTATATCTCTACGTACGCTGATGATACAGTTTTGCTCTGGTGAGCCTGGAGCCTGGAGCAGACGACAGCAACGCTCTCCTCATCAACACAAGAAACACAGCAGAAATTATTTTTGGTACTCCATCTGAAGCACACAGCTCCCCTCTAACCATTCATGATCAACGGATCAGTCAAGTGTGTTCACACACACATCTGGGCGTTGAAATAGACCACCTGCTGTCATGGAAAGATCACACAGAGACCCTGTGTAAGAGAACAAAGCAACGAATCTATTTTCTTCGCCGGTTAAGATCCTTTGGTGCAAATGGACAGATTCTGCTTTTATTTTTTACCACAGTGATCATGAGTGTCTTACAGTACTGTAGTACGGTACTACAGGTGGTACTACAGTACTGTAGTACCTAACCCTAACCCTGGTACGGCTGTTTGTCTGCTGCCCTAAAGTCTCAACTACGGCAACGGCTGAACATTTGTTCAAAGACCGTTGGTGAAGCACTTCAGCGGCTCTTTGAATCCACACACGACAGCAGTGAGCTAATAATATAAAATATATATACAATAATATCACCTCAAACAGTAAACATGAGGAAGACGAGCTGCTGCCTTCAGAGAGGAGACACTCTAAAACCTAAAGTAACCTTTTATTGATGTTAATTGAAAATGTCTTATCACACTGTACCAACCCTGCTTGCAAAATATTCCTCTTAAAGCGGTTGTTTTCTCCAAAAAAAAAAAAAAAGAGAGGAGACACTCGCTGCCACGTACGATAAGGCCAGCCTGAAGAGCTGCTCTGCTCCTCAACCGTCCTGAGGCTGAATCGAGAACGAGGCCGAGGGCCAGTAGAGCAGTGACCAGTAGAGCGGAGACCAGTAGAGCGGAGACCAGTAGAGCGATGACCAGTAGAGCGGTGACCAGTAGAGCGATGACCAGTAGAGCGATGACCAGTAGAGCGGAGACCAGTAGAGCGATGACCAGTAGAGCGGAGACCAGTAGAGCAATGACTAGTAGAGCGGAGACCAGTAGAGCGATGACCAGTAGAGCGGTGACCAGTAGAGCGGTGACCAGTAGAGCGATGACCAGTAGAGCGGTGACTAGTAGAGCGGAGACTAGTAGAGCGGAGACCAGTAGAGCGATGACTAGTAGAGCGATGACTAGTAGAGCGATGACTAGTAGAGCGATGACTAGTAGAGCGGAGACCAGTAGAGCGATGACTAGTAGAGCGATGACTAGTAGAGCGATGACTAGTAGAGCGGAGACCAGTAGAGCGATGACTAGTAGAGCGATGACTAGTAGAGCGATGACTAGTAGAGCGGAGACCAGTAGAGCGATGACTAGTAGAGCGGAGACCAGTAGAGCGATGACTAGTAGAGCGATGACTAGTAGAGCGATGACCAGTAGAGCGATGACTAGTAGAGCGGAGACCAGTAGAGCGATGACTAGTAGAGCGATGACTAGTAGAGCGATGACTAGTAGAGCGATGACTAGTAGAGCAATGACTAGTAGAGCGGAGACCAGTAGAGCGATGACTAGTAGAGCGATGACTAGTAGAGCGATGACTAGTAGAGCGGAGACCAGTAGAGCGATGACTAGTAGAGTGATGACTAGTAGAGTGATGACCAGTAGAGCGATGACCAGTAGAAACTTTGCTGTGGCAACAAAAATCTCAGCACCTGCTGACAATAAAGTTTATCATATCGTATATCTGTCTCTCTGTCTCTCTGTCTGTCTGTCTGTCTGTCTCTCTGTCTGTCTGTCTGTCTGTCTGTCTGTCTCTCTGTCTCTCCATCTGTCTGTTTGTCTGTCTCTCTGTCTGTCTGTCTGTCTCTCTGTAAGTCTGTCTGTCTCTCTGTAAGTCTGTCTGTCTCTCTGTCTGTCTGTCTGTCTGTCTGTCTGTCTCTCTGTCTGTCTTTGTCTGTCTCTCTATCTGTCTGTCTTTCTGTCTGTCTGTTTTCCTGACTCTACCTGTCTCTCTCTCTCTGTAGCTTTGTGATCCAGGTGTGTGTCCACGTGTCTGGTCATCGTATTCCACGAGAGACAGGTAACAACTGATCAATCAATCAATCAATCAATCAATCAATCAATCAGCTGTAGAGGGTCTTCAGTGGTGGACATGTCCTCGTCCCCGCTGAGAGCACACTCACACACTCACACACACACACACACACACTTTAACACACACGCGCATACACACACACATTCACACACTCACACACACACACACACACACATCCGCCCTCTTTGTGATGTCATATCCTGCTCGTTCGCTGCAGCTTTAGATGAAATCTGATTGGCTGTGGCGGCGCCGTGTCGCCCCCTGCTGGTGTCTCACGTGTGTCTGTCTGCTGATTGGTTGAGCCAGAGTTGTGGGCGGAGCTGCAGCTGGACAAGATGAAGCAGCCAATGGCGCGGCGGACGCTGCTGCTGTCCTCCAATCAGCCGCAGGAGACATTCAAACTGTCCATTCGGAAGGAGGTGGGCGTGGCCTGCGTCAACAAGACCGCCTACCTGAGGGTGAGTGACAGAGCAGGAGGAGGAAACCGATAACAGCTGTTACTCACAAACCAACGCTGTGTGTGTGTGTGTGTGTGTGTGTGTGTGTGTGTGTGTGTGTGTGGGTGGGTGGGTGTATGTGTGTGTGTGTGTGGGTGGGTGTATGTGCGTGTGCGTGTGTGTGTGTGTGTGTGTGTGTGTGTGTGTGTGTGTGTGTGTGTGTGTGTGTGCAGTCAGAGGCTGAGGTTCGGGACAAGCTCAGTCCGATCTTCATCACTGCCAACATCAGCCTCCTCAACACTACCCAGCATGCCGTGCTGCATGGACACACCTATGCTGTTGCACAGGTGAGTGTCTCTCTCTCTCACATACATACACACACACACACACACACTATAAATTGCCCATGAGGAAAATACTGAACTATCAACTTGCCGCCTGTGTGTGTGTTTGTGTGTGTGTGTGTGTGTGTGCATGTGTGTGTGTAGACCAGGATCATTCTGGACTGTGGAGACGACAATTTGTGTGTTCCTGACCTGAGGCTGAGCGCTGAAGCGTGAGTAAACAAAACAAACAAACAAACAAACAAACAAACAAACAATCAGTCACATGATTCAGTTCTTGACTTTCCGTGATGTCACTTCTTTGTCACGGGCGCCATATTGGCGATCATCGTCATGGCGACTGGTGATGTTGCGGCCACGGCGTCGCCGGCATGACGTCATACATGACACAACCAACATACACAGTGAATACTGGCCTGTGATTGGCCGGACGCGCTCTGTTGCCGTGTGCCTGAGGCAGAGTCCCGTCCTGGTGACCTGGGAGTCATGTGACCTGGCAGTCATGTGACCTGGCAGTCATGTGACCTGGCAGTCATGTGACCTGGCAGTCATGTGACCTGGCAGTCATGTGACCTGAGCTCCTGCTCAGCAGAGCTGCTGCTGTTTGAACGGCTGAGACTGAGTCTCCTCAGTAATCCTGGCTGTGTTTTAACAGTAACATGCAGTAACATGCAGTAACATGCAGTAATGTGCAGTAATGTGCAGTGACGTGCAGTAACATGCAGTAACATGCAGTGACATGCAGTAACATGCAGTGACATGCAGTAATGTGCAGTAACATGCAGTAACATGCAGTAATGTGCAATGACGTGCAGTAAGTGCAGTAATGTGCAGTAACATGCAGTAACATGCAGTGACATGCAGTAATGTGCAGTAACATGCAGTAACATGCAGTGACATGCAGTAATGTGCAGTAACATGCAGTAACATGCAGTAATGTGCAGTAACATGCAGTAACATGCAGTGACATGCAGTAACTTGCAGTGACATGCAGTAATGTGCAGTAACATGCAGTAATGTGCAGTAATGTGCAGTGACATGCAGTAATGTGCAGTAATGTGCAGTAACATGCAGTAACATACAGTAACATGCAGTGACATGCAGTGACATGCAGTAATGTGCAGTAACATGCAGTAACATGCAGTAATGTGCAGTAATGTGCAGTGACGTGCAGTAGTGTGCAGTAATGTGCAGTAACATGCAGTAACATGCAGTAATGTGCAGTAATGTGTAGTGACGTGCAGTAATGTGCAGAAATGTGCAGTGACGTGCAGTAATGTGCAGTAATGTGCAGTAACATGCAGTAACATGCAGTAACATGCAGTGATGTGCAGTAATGTGCAGTAACATGCAGTGACATGCAGTAATGTGCAGTAACATGCAGTAACATGCAGTAATGTGCAGTAACATGCAGTAACATGCAGTAATGTGCAGTAACATGCAGTGACATGCAGTAATGTGCAGTAACATGCAGTCATGTGCAGTAATGTGCAGTGACGTGCAGTAATGTGCAGTAATGTGCAGTAACATGCAGTAACATGCAGTAACATGCAGTGACATGCAGTAATGTGCAGTAACATGCAGTAACATGCAGTAACGTGCAGTAATGTGCAGTGACGTGCAGTAATGTGCAGTAATGTGCAGTAACATGCAGTAACATGCAGTAATGTGCAGTAATGTGTAGTGACGTGCAGTAATGTGCAGTAACATGCAGTAACATGCAGTAATGTGCAGTAACATGCAGTAACATGCAGTGACATGCAGTAACATGCAGTGACATGCAGTAATGTGCAGTAACATGCAGTAATGTGCAGTAATGTGCAGTGACGTGCAGTAATGTGCAGTAATGTGCAGTAACATGCAGTAACATGCAGTGACATGCAGTAATGTGCAGTAACATGCAGTAACATGCAGTAACGTGCAGTAATGTGCAGTGACGTGCAGTAATGTGCAGTAATGTGCAGTAACATGCAGTAACATGCAGTAATGTGCAGTAATGTGTAGTGACGTGCAGTAATGTGCAGTAATGTGTAGTGACGTGCAGTAATGTGCAGAAATGTGCAGTGACGTGCAGTAATGTGCAGAAATGTGCAGTGACGTGCAGTAATGTGCAGTAATGTGCAGTAATGTGCAGTAATGTGCAGTGAGCCAATCAGCACGCGTCTCCCATCCCCTTTCAGAGCCAGGTGTGTCACACCTGGGTGGGTCGCTGTTAGAATGACACCTGAGCCGCTTGAGGAGGCCCACACACCTTTCACCAGCATGTGAGCAGCTGTGTGTGTGTGTGTGTGTGTGTGTGTGTGTGTGTGTGTGTGCAGGGCCTCACACAGTGTCTTCGTGGGTGAGGATCAGTCGGTGCTGCTGTGGGTGTCGGCAGAGAACAGAGGAGAGGGAGCGTACGAGGCCGAGCTGTTCATCCACGTCCCACCACACACACACTACCAGAGCACACAGGTGACACACACACACACACACACACACACACACACTACCAGAGCACACAGGTGACACACACACACACACACACACACAAATGCATATTAACTGTGTGGGAACAGATTTTAGATTGACCAGTTATCAGCCCTGGATGATTATTTGGTCCAATATTCCAAATCATTTCAATAATTGAGAAATCTGATCCAGCATCACTGATCTGACACTTAAATAGAGAACTTTCCTTAAAAGTTTCCTTGTCGTTTTTAATTTACATTTTTTCTAAAGGTTGCTGGTGGTGTGCAGGGTCAGAGGCTGGTGTGTGTTCAGAGGAAGGAAAACCACACGGTTGTTGTGACCTGTGACCTCGGCAACCCCATGAGACAGGGAGACAAGGTAGCACACACACACACACACACACACACACACACATCAACACACACACACACACACACACACACACACACACACACACTCGGCTGGGAGATGTTCCAGAAGGATCACATGAGGAGGCAGAGGTCACGCTGCGATCCTGATACGAAAAACAAACAAACCTTTTTCCTCATGGAGTTCAACTGTTGAGTCAAAATCTGCAAATGTGAGCGGACACAGCTGACATCGTCAGAAACACACAACAAAGACAAACCCTGGAATAACTGGAGCACAACAAGATTTGAATTAAAAGAAAACGAGTGGAAAACTGGCACAAAAGGAAATTAAATTAGCAAAAAGCTGATAAATAAATAAACAAAATCATCAAATCAAATAAAATGACTAGAATATCAGTATGAAATGAGGCTGCGTTCAGGGACCCCCGGGGGGCCGCGGGTCACATGTTGAGAACCCGCTGTGGAGCTCCCAGGGAGGAGTGCTGGGGTGGGCGGAGCCTCGGTGGAGTGAGAAAGTAGATCCGGCTCCTGGTGCACTTTGGAGCAGGAGGGTGCGTGTCGCCCCCTGCAGGAGGAAATGACATCACAAGTAACAGAGGGGGACTGACCCTGTCTGTCTCTCTGACCTGTCTGTCTCTCTGACCTGTCTGTCTCTCTGACCTGTCTGTCTCTCTTTAGCTAAAGACAGGTCTGTTGTTCAGTGTCGGTCGTCTGGAGGAGGTGGAGAGTCACATCTGCTTCAAGCTCAGAGTCAGAAGGTATGTTATCCCTACCTGTCTCCTTCTCTCTACCTGTCTCCCTCTATCTCCCTGTCTGTAAACTTTGGAGAGACAGAGGATGAAGAGCAGCTCCTCCCCCTCTGACCAGCTGTCACGTCTTGTTGCCGTGGTGATGAGGAGGTGGCTGCAGAACACCTGTGAGGCAGACACATCACCGTGCTGCTCCTCTGGGAATCACTCTGTCCAATCAGATCACCCGACCACAACTAACTGCCTGTCTGCCTGTCTGTCTGCCTGTCTGTCTGTCTGACCTGTCTGACCTGTCTGCCTGCCTGTCTGCCTGTCTGTCTGTCTGACCTGTCTGCCTGTCTGACCTGTCTGACCTGTCTGTCTGTCTTCTCCCTGTCTGCCTGTCTGACCTGTCTGACCCGTCTGACCTGTCTGTCTGTCTTCTCCCTGTCTGACCTGTCTGACCTGTCTGCCTGCCTGTCTGCCTGTCTGTCTGTCTGACCTGTCTGACCTGTCTGCCTGCCTGTCTGACCTGTCTGACCTGTCTGACCTGTCTCTCTGTCGTCTGTCTGTCTGTGTGTCTGACCTGTCTGACCTGTCTGCCTGTCTGACCCGTCTGACCTGTCTGTCTGTCTACTCCCTGTCTGCCTGTCTGACCTGTCTGACCCGTCTGACCTGTCTGTCTGTCTTCTCCCTGTCTGTCTGTCAGTAAGAACCTGGTGAGCCCCAGCAGTGAGCAGGTGTCTGTGAGGATCCAGGTGAGGGCCGAGGCGACGCTGGAGATCAGAGGGTGAGACTCTGAAGGCCCCCGGGGGTCCCTGGGCCCCACTTTGAACACCACCATGTCCTGTTGGAGGTCAGACAGTCTCTGATTTGTCAAGTTGGTGTTTGCTTTGGGAGGCTGGGGGGGCAGATATCCCAGGGTCCCAGTGAGGAGCCTCCTCCTCATCCTCCTCATTCTCATCCTCCTC
>NC_043987.1:36063681-36081181 GCF_902150065.1 Myripristis murdjan | reverse complement strand
TAAATAAATCATAAGAGGAAAAAATAAGAAAAGCAAGAAATTTACTGGAAAATTATATAAAAAAAAAAAATCAACTTAAAAAAGCTTTTAAAAATGACAATTAAACTAGATTCATAATTAGATTATATGAATTATTCAGATTTTATATTTAAAAGTCAGCTCAGTAATGCCTGATCATGTGATTTCTTGTGTTTAAATTTAATACCGAACATAAATCAAAATATCTGTTGATGTCAGGGTCCCCGCCGGGCAAAATCCTCTCAAAATGGGGGTCAGTGGCTTACTGGGAGTCAGTGTGGGGGTCGAGGACATGAGAAAGGTTGAAATGTCCCGGGACAGTCCATGTCCAGGCGTCTGCTGTCCAACAGAACGCCTGGAGCTCCGGGTTTGGAATGGATGTGTGTGTGTGTGTGTGTGTGTGTGTGTGTGTGTGATGGTGTATGTGACGGTGTGTGTGTGTGTGTGTGTGTGTGTGTGTGTGTGACGGTGTGTGTTTGGAGCTCAGCTGTGTCTCAGGCTCAGTCATGAGATTCATATTAACATTCCTGAGACTGAACACGAGACTGCAGCAAACAAAACCCGAGTATCACAGAGAAACACTGCAGGGCGAGAGACAGACATGCTGTCTGCAGAGAGAGAGGGAGACAGGCAGACAGACAGACAGGCAGGCAGAGAGAGAGAGAAACAGGCTCACATGATCCTGCTGTGATGAAACCAGTCCACTTTCCATCTTCACATTCATTTCATTCACAGGTGGAAACAACATCACCTGTCACTACATCACCTCTGTTACTACATCACCTGTCACTACATCACCTCTGTTACTACATCACCTGTTACTACATCACTTCTGTTACTACATCACCTGTTACTACATCACCTGTTACTACATCACCTGTCACTACATCACCTCTGTTACTACATCACCTGTTACTACATCACTTCTGTTACTACATCACCTGTTACTACATCACCTCTGTTACTACATCACCTGTTACTACATCACCTGTCACTACATCACCTGTTACTACATCACCTCTGTTACTACATCACCTGTTACTACATCAACTCTGTTACTAAATCACCTCTGTTACTACATCACCTCTTTTACTACATCACCTCTGTTACTATATCACCTGCTACTACATCACCTCTGTTACTACATCACCTCTGTTACTACATCACCTGCTACTACATCACCTCTGTTACTACATCACCTGTCACTACATCACCTCTGTTACTACATCACCTCTTTTACTACATCAACTCTGTTACTACATCACCTCTGTTACTACATCACCTCTTTTACTACATCAACTCTGTTACTACATCACCTCTGTTACTATATCACCTGCTACATCACCTCTGTTACTACATCACCTCTGTTACTATTTCACCTGCTACTACATCACCTCTGTTACTACATCACCTCTGTTACTATTTCACCTGCTACTACATCACCTCTGTTACTACATCACCTCTTTTACTACATCACCTCTTTTACTACATCAACTCTGTTACTACATCACCTCTGTTACTACATCACCTCTGTTACTACATCACCTGTTACCACATCACCTCTGTTACTACATCACCTCTTTTACTACATCACCTGTCACTACATCACCTCTGTTACTATATCACCTGCTACTACATCACCTGTTACTACATCACCTCTTTTACTACATCACCTCTGTTACTACATCACCTCTGTTACTACATCTCCTGTTAATACATCACCTCTTTTACTACATCACCTCTGTTACTACATCACCTCTTTTACTACATCACCTCTGTTACTATATCACCTCTTTTACTACATCAACTCTGTTACTACATCACCTCTGTTACTACATCACCTCTGTTACTACATCACCTCTTTTACTACATCACCTGTCACTACATCACCTCTGTTACTATATCACCTGCTACTATATCACCTCTGTTACTACATCACCTCTTTTACTACATCACCTCTGTTACTACATCACCTCTGTTACTACATCTCCTGTTACTACATCACATCTTTTACTACATCACCTCTGTTACTACATCACCTCTTTTACTACATCACCTTTGTTACTATATCACCTCTTTTACTACATCAAGAACAAGGGATATGTGGTTGATGGAGGGTTAGGGTTATTATCCGAGCAGCTTGTGGCCAGTGAGCAGGGAATTACAATAATCGAGACAGGATGTAACCGTAAGTGATGGGCGGAGACGGTTAATATTACGTAAGTGGAAGTATGCAGATAGTGTGATGTTATTGATGTGAGATGTGAATGATAATGTGCTATCGAGGAGGACACCCAGACTCTTAACCACAACCAAAAGGTTAATGTTCCTTTTCAGTTTTCACCTGAACCCTCTGGAATCATCATCTGTCAGATTTGGCAAATCTTTTTGTGGTTTTAAGGAGCTTCTAAGAACTCAAACAAACCTCACAAACAAACCTTCATCCCTGACTTGTCTAGAAAGTCAAATAAAAATGTGGACTTTCCAGTCCAGACGTGGTTAAACCAACAAGTTTCATTTTGAGCTTTACATTTCAGGCTTGACAGAGATTTTTCATTTCCTAAAAACAAAAACTAGATTCAAACAAACAAAATTCAAACAAGTGAAATCAGAGTAAAACTAAAGGCCATTTTGGGCAAAAGACTAAAACTAAAACTAAAACAAAATTGTCTGTCAACAGTACCACACACAAAAAAGTTTATTATTATTATTATTATTATTATTATTATTATTATTATTATTATTAAATATTCGAGTTACAGCATCAGGCTGTGCAGCGTCAGAGTCACTGAGACAAAAAACCCCAAAGAAATAAAAATGAAAACTGTTGTTGAAGAGTCTGTGCCACTCTAACTCCTGCTGGGCCTGCAGATTAAGTAGTCACACACTCTCACACACACACACACACACACACACACACACACACACACACACACACACACACACACACACACACACACACACACACACACTCACACACACACACACACACACACACTCACACACACACACACACAGTGGATTAGTGTGATCACAGGATCAGGACCGGCATTACATCAGCACAACTCAACGTGGTCATGTGATCCGTGCAGAGGTCATGTGACCGGTGCAGAGCGTCTTCAGCAGTTTAAAGTGATAATATTCTTCCCTGCTGGCCTCTGTAAAGACCCTCTCTTTTAAAATATTAACTGTAAGTGCTAATATTACTAGTACTAATTTAACAACAACAACAATAACAATAAAAACACTAACAACAACAACAATAATCATGATCCTAATCCTAATGGCGGTGTGTCGGCAGCTCTTCTCCGTGGTCATCCTCGGCTGCATCTCTAACGAAGGCTACATCAACCGGCCCGAGGAGGAGGAGGAGTTCTGCATCTTCAACCGCAACCAGAACGCCTGTAACTACGGCGTCGGCATGGGAATGCTGTGCTTCCTGTGCTGCGGCAGCCTGATGGCGCTCGACATCTACTTCCCCCAGATCAGCGGCGTCAAGGACCGGAAGAAGGCCGTCATGGCTGACATCGGAATGTCAGGTATAACATCACTTCAAACGCTATTTATATTTATATTTGAATTTGGATTTGGGTTTAAGTTCGAATTTGTATTTAGATTTCTAACTAGATTAATGTTCAAATTTGTTTTTTTTTTAATTAAAATTTAGATTCAGGTTGACTGTCACAGCGTAGCATGACGGTGAGTGGCATGGCAGTTAGCGGGTCAACATGTTTCTGCTTCCAGTTTCATATTAAATCTGGAATCTTTAAAAACAGATGAAGTGACAACAAAAATAAACAAAAATGAAGGAAATGCATGTTCCCTGGAAGCCCCGCCCACTTTGATCTGACGCAACAGTTAGTGCAGACGTGAAAGGTCAGAGGTCAGCTGAGAGAGAGAGAGAGAGAGAGAGAGAGAGACTGTGGTGAAAGGATGAACTTTGGCCTCAGGTCAGTTAAGGCTCTTTGCTCATGTTTTCATCTTTGGCTGAGGAGCAGGAAACTGACACTGATGTCACATGATGTCACATGATGTCACATGATGTCACATGATGTCACATGATGTCACATGATGTCACCATCCAGTCAGCGGCAGGACTCTGGCCCATGTCCAGTACGATTGATAACTGTCTAGTGAAAACTCTTACATTGTGATGGCCCGGTTGCAGTGTGTCTTTGCTTTTTGGTAACCATGGTAACCAGGTACAGGAGCTGATTCAGGAGAACGTGGCATCGTGACAGATGAGGAGCTCCCAGCTCAGCGTGCCTGTCCTACTTTAAGAAAGGAAAAGTGAAAAACACCAACCTCCTGACTTCCCAGAGTCTTAAAGGAAACTCACCTGGCTGGAGTCGAAGTGTTGACTCGTCCCGACTGTTTCATTTTTCCACCGGGTGGCGCTAGCTAACTTCAATCTGCTTTTCCAGAACTAGCACAATTTTTTTTTTACTCTTACTCAAGTACTGGGGTCGAGTACACTGTCCATCTCTGGTCCTGAGTGATCAGATCTCTCTCTCTCTCTCTCTCTCTCTCTCTCTCTCTGAAATGATTCCTGTTTGTTTGCATATCGAGCGGGAAAGTGAGATCCAAACACAGGTGGTCAGGTGGAGATGCATGTTAATGCCAGGTGTGCACTTGTATCCGGACACATACAGGTGCACGGTTGTTAACACCAGGAGGGTACGGCCTCTATGCACAGTCAACACCACAAACAAACAAACAAACAAACAAACAGAAATACTCCTCACAGTGTTCATTTTCTTGACCCTAACTGCCCAATCAGCACAGTGTCCTCGGTGCCCTCGGATAGAACCGTGGTTTGACATCCAGACATTAATCCCCTCCGTCCTGTGACCTTTGACCCGCAGCCTTCTGGTCGCTGATGTGGTTCGTGGGTTTCTGTTTCCTTGCCAACCAGTGGCAGGTCTCCGAGGAGGAAGACAATCCTCTGGACGAAGGAGGTGACGCTGCAAGAGCCGCCATCCTCTTCTCCTTCTTCTCTGTTTTCACCTGGGTATGTAAACACCCTGACACCCTGAAACCCAGACACCCTGACACCCCAACATTCTTACACCCCGACACCCTCACACTCAGCACCCTTACACCCCCCAACACCCTCTGCCCAGATACCCTGACACCCAGCACCCTGACAGCCCCCAACACCCTCCACCCTGACACCCTGACACCCAGCACCCTGACACCCTGACACCCTGACACCCAGACACACAGCACCCTGAAACCCTGACACCCAGCATCCTGACACTCTGACACCCAGCACCCTGACACCCTGACACCCAGACACCCAGACACACAGCACCCTGACACCCTGACACTCTGACACCCAGCACCCTGACACCCTGACACCCTGACACCCTGACACCCAGCACCCTGACACCCTGACACCCAGCACCCTGACACCCTGACACCCTGACACCCAGCATCCTGACACCCTGACACCCAGCACCCTGACACCCTGACACCCTGACACGCAGCACCCTGAAACCCTGACACCCAGCATCCTGACACTCTGACACCCAGCACCCTGACACCCTGACACCCTGACACCCTGACACCCAGCACCCTGACACCCAGACACCCAGCATCCTGACACCCAGACACCCAGACACACAGCACCCTGACACCCAGACACCCAGACACACAGCATCCTGACACCCTGACACCCTGACACCCAGCACCCTGACACCCAGACACCCAGACACACAGCACCCTGACACTCTGACACCCAGCACCCTGACACCCTGACACCCAGACACCCAGACACACAGCATCCTGACACTCTGACACCCAGCACCCTGACACCCTGACACCCAGACACACAGCACCCTGACACTCTGACACCCAGCACCCTGACACCCTGACACCCAGACACCCAGACACACAGCATCCTGACACTCTGACACCCAGCACCCTGACACCCTGACACCCAGCACCCTGACACCCTGACACCCTGACACCCAGACACACAACACCCTGACACCCTGACACCCTGACACCCTGACACACAGCATCCTGACACCCTGACACCCTGACACCCAGACACACAACACCCTGACACCCAGACACACAGCACCCTGACACCCAGCATCCTGACACCCTGACACCCTGACACCCAGCACCCTGACACCCAGACACCCAGACACAGAGCATCCTGACACCCTGACACCCTGACACCCAGCACCCTGACACCCTGACACCCAGACACCCAGCACCCTGACACCCTGACACCCTGACACCCAGCACCCTGACACCCTGACACCCTGAAACCCAGCACCCTGACACCCAGCACCCTGACACCCAGACACCCAGCACCCTGACACCCTGACACCCAGCACCCTGAAACCCTGACACCCAGCACCCTGACACTCTGACACCCAGCACCCTGAAACCCTGACACCCTGACACCCTGAAACCCTGACACCCTGACACCCAGCACCCTGACACCCTGACACCCTGACACCCAGCACCCTGACACCCTGACACCCTGACACCCAGCACCCTGACACTCAGCACCCTGACACCCAGCACCCTGACACCCAGCACCCTGACACCCTGACACCCAGCACCCTGACACCCAGCACCCTGACACCCTGACACCCAGCACCCTGACACCCCAGCACCCTGACACCCTGACACCCAGCACCCTGACACCCTGACACCCTGACACCCTGACACCCTGACACCCAGACACACAGCACCCTGACACCCTGACACCCTGACACCCTGACACCCTGACACCCTGACACCCAGCACCCTGACACCCTGACACCCTGACACCCAGACACACAACACCCTGACACCCTGACACCCTGACACCCTGACACCCAGCACCCTGACACCCTGACACCCTGACACCCAGACACACAACACCCTGACACCCTGACACCCTGACACCCTGACACCCTGACACCCAGACACACAACACCCTGACACCCTGACACCCTGACACCCTGACACCCTGACACCCTGACACCCAGACACACAACACCATGACACCATGACACCCTGACACCCTGACACCCTGACACCCTGACACCATGACACCCTGCATGTTAAAGTCACTGCTCAGTTTGCTGAGGACCCCCTGGAACCAATGTGACTAACCTCTGTCTCTCTCCCACTAACTCCTCCTCTTTTACAGTTTGTGTTCCTAATGCCTCCTGTGTGTGTGTGTGTGTGTGTGTATGTGTGTGTGTGTGTGTGTGTGTGTGTGCAGGGAGGTCAGGTTCTACTGTCTCTGGAGCGTCTGAAGAGAGTTTCGTTTGAAGAGGAGTACAACAAACTGTTCACCCCTCCCACCGCCTGACACACACACACACACACACACACACACACACACACACACACACACACACACACACACACATTCCTGTGCTTCCTGTCTGGATTCTGATTGGCTGTGTGTCACCAAATGTGCCTGTCACCCAGAGTGCCTTCCCGTTTCCATGGTAACAGCTTGTTTATCTGAGTCTTTGTTTTATATTTTATTGTAATTTTTTTTTTTTTTGTATATTTAACATGAGTGTGAATATTATAAAATGACAAATACAACATAGTTATTAATTATTATTGCCATATTGTAATGCACAAAATGATACATTGTAACATGTTACATAATCTATAATGATGTATAGTTGTATGATACAGTGATATATCATAATGCTCAGTGATGACATAATGTGTCAGAGGGAGTGATGATGTTATGATGTAACTCCCTGCCGCCCGCTGGGCCTGTGGCGGCGCTGGGAGGGTGGTCGTGGAACATTGCTGGACTCAGCAGGCGACGCTGAACGTTTTCATGTCGTGTGTGTGTGTGTGTGTGTGTGTGTGTGTGTGTGTGTTTGTTTAACCAACACCTGAATAAAGAGCTGGAGAGCGTGAACCTGTGTTGAGCATGGCGTCGCTGGCTTTCGGTGGTCGAAACATTAAAAGTTGGCGTCGTGTTGCTTTGGCGCTTCTTACTCTGTCTGGGGTTTTTCATGGATGTTTTAAAGGACTTGCTCTCGGGGGCCCCTAGGTGGCGTTAGACTGCAGCTTCAGAAACACTGTTCTCCTTGATTCCTCAGTTTCTAAAGGTCAGTGGTGTTACTGGAGGTGTGTCTGCTGCCCCCTGCTGGCCGACGTAATCTGAAAGTTTGTGATCATGTGACTCAAAAAGACACAAAACTGTCAAACTCGCCGCGCGTCGTCACCGCACCGGCTAGGTCTGTTTGTCGCCGTGGCAACATGGTCTACAAAATCAGCAGTTACCATAGCAACGGCCCTGTAGCAGGAGTGTGGGGCCAACATGGCCGACCACGTCGCCAGTGAGTTGTGTGTTTGTTTTTATTTTTCAGTGGAGCCGGAGGGGCGGGGCGTAGCTGCAACATGCACTGACCAATCAGCTTCCAGCTTTTCTTTTTCTCTAGGTGACACGTCTCCTCTGGAGCAGAGAGAATCATCATCTTCATCATCAACAACAATATTCAGTTGGAAAATAAAAAATTCATCCTCAGCTGATAAGATCAATAAAGTGTAATCACTTTATGTGACGGTCATGATGCTATGAAATGCCTGAACGTGACATCAGCAGGAAGTGGCGTGTCACGTTTCCATGGAGACGGGCTTGAGCAGCAAACAGGAGGTGGAGGCATCACTGATCTGATGTTTAAATATGTCATTTTAATCATTAGAAATACAGTTTTCATCTATTTTTTTTTTTTGACAGTTTTTAGTTTTTTTCTAGTCAATTTTCTGGTAATCTCCTTCTGTTTTGTTTTTTGTTAATATTATTTTTCTTTGTTTTTTTAAAAACCTTTGCACAATTTTTGATGTAATGTTCTTGTATTTTTTTTTTTTTAACTAATCCTCTGGTGATTTTTTCTCACTGACGTTTGCGTGTGTTTTCTATAATTGTCTTCTTAATTTTTTAAAACAAATATTCCAGTATTTTTTTTTGGCTAATTAGCTAATTTCCTGTGGTTTCAAAAGAGGGAGAACTGCCTCCAGTTTCCATGACAACCGAATGTCCTCGGCTGCTATGTGAGGCGTAAAGCCGTCTCCATGGAGACGTGCTGACAGGAAGTTGCGGGGCAGCTAACAGGAAGTGGTTGTGTCCCTGCAGGCGGTGCAGTCTCTGCTGGCGCTGCAGAGGTTCCGCATGGGCGCCGACAGCGTCTTCAACCAGGAGTACAGCGACCCTGAGCTGCCCGAGGCCCCGCCCACCGAGCAGGCCCTGCCCATCGACGAGTAGCTCTGTGTGTGTGTGTGTGTGTGTGTGTGTGTGGGTGTGTGTGTGTGTAGGTTTCAAAGTGACGTCCAACCAATCTGATCCAGCTCCTCTGATCTGACCTTTAAATAAATAATTTAGAAATAAAGTTTGAGTGTCGCTTCTGTTTTTCTTTTTTTCTCTCATGTTCAGCTCATTTTGTTTTTTCATAGATTTTGTGTGTGTGTGTGTGAGTGTGTGTGTGAGTGTGTGTGTGTGTGTGTGTGAGTGTGTGTGTGTGTGTGTGAGTGTGTGTGTGTGTGTGAGTGTGTGTGTGTGTGTGTGTGTGTGTGTGAGTGTGTGTGTGTGTGTGTGTGTGAGTGTGTGTGTGTGTGTGTCAGGAACAGTGGACACAGCAGACTTGTGCTGATCAGTGTGTGTGTGGATGTAGTTTGTAGGAGCTGCTGGACGTTCACACTCTTCCTCCTCTGCCTCCTCTTCCTCACAGCAGCATCCATTTCCTCTCCGGCTCTCATTCTGTCCGTTTTTTTTTTTTTTTTTTTTTTTTTTTTTTTTTAGTAAACCAAAGAAAAGTCTGGTTCTGCCCCCTCAGGATTATTATTATTATTATTATTATTATTATTATTATTATTATTATTATCATATTGTTGTGGTTGTTGTTACCAAACAGAAATAATCTTACACACACACACTGACACACACACACAAACACACACACAGGACAGTGCCCTCTGCTGGTGAATCAGAGTCTTCAGATCTTTACTGGTTAGTTTGCACAAACAGTGAAGCTGCTTTGCAAAATAACAACACACAACAAACAGCAGCTGGAACAATAAAATAAAATTTAAAAAAATTATATATAATTATTATATTATATAATTATTTATATATAATTATAATTATTTACATATAATTATATATATTTATATATAATTCAATATTGCACTGTAGTGTGTATGTGTGTGTGTGTGTGTGTGTTGTCTGCATGTTTCCGGGTCCTGGACTCGTCCAGCTCCTGCAGAGATGGGAGACTGCAGCCTGTCAGGTTCCCTGCAGAGTGGCTGCAGCGTGCCAGGACAGGTGAGGGACAGGTGAGGAACAGGTGAGGGACAGGTGAGGGACAGGTGAGGAACAGGTGAGGGACAGGTGAGGAACAGGTGAGGGACAGGTGAGGAACAGGTGAGGAACAGGTGAGGGACAGGTGAGGGACAGGTGAGGAACAGGTGAGGGACAGGTGAGGAACAGGTGAGGGACAGGTGAGGAACAGGTGAGGGACAGGTGAGGAACAGGTGAGGGACAGGTGAGGAACAGGTGAGGGACAGGTGAGGATGGATGATGGATGATGGAGGTGTGAAAGTGCACCATCATCATCCTCGGCTGCTGCAGAAACTACATCCTCTGCTGTGCTGTTTTGATGAGGTGCTGATGCTCAGCTCCCACCTGAGGTCCTGGGAGGTGACGGCTCCCAGGAGGAGGAAGAACTCCAGTATAAACTGGGAGTGTCACAGGGTGATGTGGGAGAGTGGGACTGGTTTCTTTCTGAAATCCACGACCACCTCCACCGTCCTCACAGCGTTCAGCTCCAGCCCCCCCCCCCCCCCCCCCACAGGTGAGCCCTGTGAGGGGGGGTGGGTCGTCCACAGACAGAGGAGCAGCTGCTGGTGTACGGGGTACCTGCTGCTTCCTGTCAGACAGGAAGTCTGTGATCCACCTGCAGGTGGAGCCGGGCACGCCCACCTGGAAAAGCTCGTTCTGCGGCAGAGATGGGATCACCGAAGTCCACCGACAAAATCCCAGAGTCCAGATGCTGGAGGATGACCACACCTGCTGGCTTTGTGGGCAAACCGCAGGGGGTCCAGATGGGGGTCGGTCAGCCTAACTGGTCCACCGTCTCTAACTGGTCCTGAGCCTCTAACTGGTCCTGAGCCTCTGACTGGTCCACAGCCTCTAACTGGTCCTCAGCCTCTAACTGGTCCACAGCCTCAAACTGGTCCACAGCCTCAAACTGGTCCACAGCCTCTAACTGGTCCTGAGCCTCTAACTGGTCCACAGCCTCTAACTGGTCCAAAGCCTCGAACTGGTCCTGAGCCTCTGACTGGTCCTGAGCCTCTAACTGGTCCTCAGCCTCTAACTGGTCCTCAGCCTCTAACTGGTCCACAGCCTCTGACTGGTCCTCAGCCTCTGACTGGTCCACAGCCTCTAACTGGTCCACAGCCTCTAACTGGTCCTCAGCCTCTAACTGGTCCACAGCCTCGAACTGGTCCTCAGCCTCGAACTGGTCCACAGCCTCGAACTGGTCCACAGCCTCTAACTGGTCCACAGCCTCAAACTGGTCCACAGCCTCTAACTGGTCCACAGCCTCAAACTGGTCCACAGCCTCTAACTGGTCCTGAGCCTCTAACTGGTCCACAGCCTCTAACTGGTCCAAAGCCTCGAACTGGTCCTGAGCCTCTGACTGGTCCTGAGCCTCTAACTGGTCCTCAGCCTCTAACTGGTCCTCAGCCTCTAACTGGTCCACAGCCTCTAACTGGTCCTCAGCCTCTGACTGGTCCACAGCCTCTAACTGGTCCTCAGCCTCTAACTGGTCCTCAGCCTCTAACTGGTCCACAGCCTCTGACTGGTCCACAGCCTCTAACTGGTCCTCAGCCTCTAACTGGTCCTCAGCCTCTAACTGGTCCACAGTAACTGGTCCACAGCCTCACTGGTCCACAGCCTCTATCTGGTCCACAGCCTAACTGGTCCACAGCCTCACTGGTCCTGAGCCTGACTGGTCCACTGGATGAAGACGGCAGCTGCACATCCTCAGGTCAGAATGCTGTGAATTTTCTTGTAATCCAACTCATTTTAAATATGTTACATTCTTGGGAGATATATATATAATTTCATGTTGTTTTTCCGGTAAATGTCTAAATTCTTTTTCATGCTAATTTTCTGGAAGCCTTCTTAGGTTTTGTTTTTTTTTTAAATGCATTATGCAGAATTAAAGAGACGTGAGAAATGAGGCCACTTTCACTTTCTGACTATCAGCTGCAAACAAATAGAAGAAATGGTTTTTGACCCAGGTCATGTGGGGGACAAATACTTGGGTGTGCATATTGACAGTAATCTATCCATGTTAATAGTGTGTGTACTAGGATCCAGCAGCGACTTCACTTTCTCCGTAGGGTCAGGGTGTCTGGTGTCCAACAGAGGGTGATGTGGCTTTTTTTACCGAACTGTGATTGAGAGTATGCGTTATGCAATCTCTGTTTGTTTGGTAATTTAACTGTGAAGTTGAAGTCTCAAATCAACAGACTCGCTCACACTGCATTGAAAGTGACGAGGGTGAGGGAGCACCCCACTCTCCAAGCAATATTTGAGGAAACTGTACTTAGACAAGCTAAGAAAATAATTGTGGACCCCTCTCGTGTCTTGAACTGCTGCCCTCCAGCAGGCGTTACAGAGTCCCAGGAAAAAAATAAGAAAAGATATCTGAACAGGTACAAATTTTCATTTATTCCACTATCCATTACTCTGTTGAACTCAGGCCGTTAGCTGAGGGTTTCTGTGCTGGAATGCAATGTGTGTGTGTGTGTGTGTGTGTGTGTGTGTGTGTGTATGCACTTTATGACTGCACTGTCAGCACCTGTGTGCTATGCACTACCCTGTTCTGTTTTATTATAATCTGTCATGTTATGTGTTATGTGTTATGTAGCAGCCTGTGTATCCAAGACAAATTTCCCTCGGGACAAAATAAAGTGATCTTGATCTTTTATTGTACTGATAAAATATGAGGCGTCTGCGTGACGACTGAAACTGTAAAGCACCAGTCATGTGACTCTGCTGGGAGGGAGCCGAGAGAACATTTTTTTTTAAAAATCTTTATGATAATGCTAATTATATTTTTAAAGTTATTTTCCATTTTTCATTTTCTTTCATTTCTCTTCTGTTGCTTGACTCTCAGGTGTTGCTGCTCTGTTCTGTCCTGCAGGAGATTTAAAAAAAAAAAAAAATCAGGAACCGCCTGTGTGATTAAAGAATTCAGTAATCACTTTATTGCCTGCAGCGACTCAGACGTTTGTGTTTTAATCTGAGACGTGACTCAGCCTGTTTACTGTCTGTGTGTGTGTGTGTGTGTGTGTGTGTGTGTGTGTGTGTGTGTGTGTGTGTGTGTGTGTGTGTGTGTGTGAGGCATTATGAAACGTGAAACCGAGAGTGCAAACTGCAAGTCTGACACCTGAACAGGATTATTATTTAATCGAAAATATAATTTATTCATTTTCTGTTGGGCAAAATACAATTTAGAAAAATAAAAATACAATTTTAATACTGTCAGTACATAAATATCAATAAATAGATCAATATCTGTCTTTTGTACAATATATAAATATATATGGACATAAATAAGAATCATCAATCTCCATTATTCAAAAGTCGAAATAAATAAGAATAAATAGATAAATAGACATATAAACTCTTCCAGCATTAAATTCTGTTAATTAAATAAATAAATAAATAAATAAATAAATACAAATATGAAATAAATAATATATAAAAAATACATTTCAAAAATAAATTATTAAAGATGAAAACCTACAAAACAGTTCCATCATTAACAGTGTGAGTGTGAGTGTGTGTGTGTGTGTGTGTGTGTGTGTGTGTGTGTGTGTTCAGACAGTGTGTGTGTGTGTGTGTGTGTGTGTGTGTGTGTGTGTGTGTGTGTTCAGGTGCTCTGGCTTCAGGAGAAGCAGCTCAGGTGATGCTGCTGCAGGCCGGAGCGCAGAGCCAGCAGCAGATCCCTCCGCAGCAACAGCCAACCACAGCCAGCGCTGCCCTGCCAGAGGACACACCCCCACCCCCATTGGTTAGTGCACTGACCACTGCTTCCAGGTGTACAGTATGTGTACAGGTGTGTGTACAGTGTGTGTACAGTGTGTGTACAGTGTGTGTGTACAGTGTGTGTACAGGTGTGTGTACAGTGTGTGTACAGGTGTGTGTACAGTGTGTGTACAGTGTGTGTACAGTGTGTGTGTACAGTGTGTGTACAGGTGTGTGTACAGGTGTGTGTACAGGTGTGTATACAGGTGTGTGTACAGTGTGTGTGTACAGGTGTGTGTACAGTGTGTGTACAGGTTTGTGTACAGTGTGTGTACAGTGTGTGTGTACAGTGTGTGTACAGGTGTGTGTACAGGTGTGTGTACAGTGTGTGTGTACAGGTGTGTGTACAGTGTGTGTACAGGTTTGTGTACAGTGTGTGTACAGTGTGTGTGTACAGTGTGTGTACAGGTGTGTGTACAGTGTGTGTACAGGTTTGTGTACAGTGTGTGTACAGTGTGTGTGTACAGTGTGTGTACAGTGTGTGTACAGGTGTGTGTACAGTGTGTGTACAGGTGTGTGTACAGTGTGTGTACAGGTTTGTGTACAGTGTGTGTACAGTGTGTGTGTACAGTGTGTGTACAGTGTGTGTACAGGTGTGTGTACAGTGTGTGTACAGGTGTGTGTCCAGGTGTGTGTCCAGGTGTGTGTACAGTGTGTGTACAGGTGTGTGTACAGTGTGTGTACAGTGTGTGTACAGTGTGTGTACAGTGTGTGTACCTGCTGCTGCAGGACGGAGGTCAGGTTGCTGAAGTAGGAAGACAAAACCTCTGAGCCGTTCACCCTGGACAGCTACACAGAGAAAGAGAGAGAGAGAGAGAGAGAGAGAGAGAGAGAGAGAGAGAGAGACTGACTGACTGACTGATTGGCTGACTGATTGATTGATTGATTGATTGATTGACTGACTGATTGATTGACTGACTGACTGATTGATTGATTGGCTGATTGATTGATTGATTGACTGACTGATTGATTGATTGGCTGATTGATTGATTGATTGGCTGATTGATTGATTGATTGATTGATTGATTGATTGATTGATTGATTGATTGATTGATTGATTGGCTGATTGATTGATTGGCTGATTGATTGATTGATGGCTGATTGATTGATTGATTGATTGACTGACTGATTGATTGATTGGTACTCACACAGCTCCCGTCCTCCACCAGGCGGTACAGAAGGTTCTGGAAGTTGTCCAGTTTCTGGGAGTCCCAGGAAACCCCGCCCTCGCCAACAGGAACTTCATTGTCCTCAAACACTTGCCCCGCCCCCTTCAGGGTCTCGTAGACGACCCATAATGTCCGGCGGCACTGCGGGGACCAATCAGAGTGAGATGTGAGTCACGTGTCACGAGGAAAGCTTCATGCTGTCAGTAACAATGTGAGAGCGCTCGAACCTGAGGCCGGCCGGACCCGGCGGGGAGGGCGGAGCTCGGGAAGGAAACCACAGAGTTGTACTGCAGGCAGTGGACTGGCAGCGGCCCCCCCTGCAGGCCACACAGGGAACAGCTTCAGTCAACAGGAAAACATTTGACCACTCTCAAGAAGACTGTTTTTTTTTTTTTTTAAATCCAAGAAATAAAAATGAAATTCAATTCAATGAAATTTAAATAGGTTTAATTAAATTATATTTAGTAAAATTAAGTCAAAAAGAAGAGAAGAAATAACACTTTTTAATCAAAGTAAAACAATTGATTCAATTAAGCTAAAGTGAAATAAGTCATTAAATTAAATTAAATTAAATTAAATTAAATTAAATTAAATTAAATTAAATTCCATTTAATTAAATTAAATTCCATTTAATTAAATTAAAATTTTATGGATGAAAAAAGAAGATAAGAAATAACAATTCATTTTTTACAGAAAAGAAATTAATGAAATTAAATTACATTAAATAGTAGAAGAAAAAAGAGAGGAAATAACAGATTGTTTTCTATTTTACATTTCTAAATGTGTGACCTCATGGCCTCGGCGAGTCGACATTAATTCATTAGTTCAGTTTTCCTGCAGCTCGCTCTGCTTGGCTCGCACTTTGACTCATCCTGGATGAAGAGCAGCGTCGTGGCTCCGCCCACCTGAGCCTCGCGCCGCGCTCAAACCAAAACAAACTTTCCGTTGACTCATTCACCCGTTCATCTCCAAGCCAAATGACGTGGTGATTCACCAGAGAGACATTCGCATTTTTCTTTTCACTGTGACTCAACTTTAATGAGACGATTCAGGGCCAAACGAGGCTCCATCAGTGTTTGTATGAATCAGCGGTTTTCACAGTGTGGTGTGAGGCCCTTCAGGGGTCCCCGCGCTGCACTTTGAACAGCCCTGGTCCAGACAAACGCCGTGCTGCTGCTCCCGGCTGATCAAAAACAATACCTAGTTTTACTCTGATCGATAATCTTGTCAATAGGATCAATACCAACAACATCCGTGTCTCCTGCGCTGTTTAACCTGAACTCCACTTTCCTGCACCAGCAAACATTCACACGTTTTTAAAGGCCGGTTCTCTCAGTGTGCACTGATGATAATAATAATCCTGTTGTATTATTTAGCATTCCACCTGTCCTGTGATGTTTGAAATGGTTTGTGTAACACTGAATAAAACAGCAAACAATACACATATTAACTTTTCAACCTGGTGCTTTGACCGGTCAAAGTACTTAATGCTAAAATTCAAACTGCAGACTATGACAATTACAATTATATTTTTTGACGCACAAAAATGAGAAAAACTTTCAAAAAATAAGTACGGATATTTTAATTAATGAGGATTTATTTTATGTTATTATTATCTATATATGTATTTCTTAGCGAGGCTTTCAGGGTTTCTGAACGAGCCACTAACGAGCCACTAACGAGCCACTAACGAGCAACTAACGAGCCACTAACGAGCAAATGAACAGAAACAACAGAGGAAACGAGTCGGCGCTCGTCAGCCCGCACTGCACATCTGAGCATAAAAATGATTGATACTGTATTGATATTGGTTTGAATATTCACGATCACTGATCGAAGGTGAAAACTGAAGTGAGAACCTTTTAGAGTCAACTAAGATACCTAATGTGATGGCTGAGTCTACACAGTTCTCATCTTTGGGGGATAAATTACATTTGCTCATTTGGTTCTCAGTGTTAACCCTATAAAGCCATTCGTATCATTTATGATACACATTTTCAATTCCGTTTTTCCTTTTCAGTTTAATCAATACTTGACCAAAATCCTGTTGTATACCTTTGAACACTTCCCCTGTTCACCCTGGACCATTGGCACTTCAAGTGCATATCATATATCATACACCAGAAAGGTCACGTAATAACATATTTTTTGATTTTTTATTTTTTATAGATATTTTGTTATAGGACTAAATAAAGGGTTCAATTTTAAAAAAATTAGAATTTTCTGCCAATTC
>NC_043987.1:36038681-36058681 GCF_902150065.1 Myripristis murdjan | reverse complement strand
TTTTGATTTCATCGAAGGATCTGAAAGCAGCATCCCGTGGTGAACGGTGATCCACTGAACCCAAAACAAACTCCTCTAATCCAGCAGGAGGTTCCTGTTAGAGCGAATGGAGGATCTACTCGTTAAATCTGGGTGGGATTTGATAATCTGAGGGCCCGTCTGCAGGAGTCTGGGGCCAAAGCAGCCGAATCGGCCCTTGTCTTCTGCAGCCTGGAACTTAATTCAATTAAAAGTTTTGTTATTTTTTTTTTCCTGCCCAAATAAATTCCTCTGTTTTTGCATTAAATGAGCTGAGCAGGGTCACCATGTCAGGGATCCCTCTGGTGGATCCCCGCTCTGAAACAGGATCTGGGCTGTTCTCATCCAGATCTCTGAGAACATGAGCTCATGGGCGAGGGAACGTGTGGAACCGCAGACGGAGGCTTCCTCCACGTCAGTGCCCCTGCGCTGCGTAGGGCGGAGGCTCCACGTCGCGCTGCGGCCAGGCGGCCACAAAGACGGCAAAAACTAGCAGTGACAGGATTCTTGACACGCACCTCGCTCTAATCTGACTGGAGGTGACATAATCCCATTAGTCAGCCGGGTGGCTGCTCGATGAGTGTGCTGAGTTTCAGCCACTTTCTAAATGATTTTTCGAGAATGGAAAATAAAAAAGGGAATTCCACTCGATCAGACGCTCCTCGCCGTCTGAGAGACGGCAGCTGCTGGCGCGTCATGGGTTCTCGACTTCCGCATGACGTGCATCATATAATCTCAGAAACATAAATCCCAGCGGGTCCTGAGAACCCCCCCCCCCGTGTGGACGCTGGTTAAAGCTGCAGGGCAGTGATCAGCACTCGGCCGAGGACCTCAGGACCTGAGGAGCCTCTTTTTAAAGCATCGAGGTCCACAACCATCCATGATCCAACACCAGGCCCGCGGGCCCCGGGGCCTCTGTACCAGGCCCGCGGGCCCTGGGGCCTCTCCTGCCTGAACACTGCAGAGCCACGTTTTCGTTTCTCCAGAGGAGAGATCTTGTTGGGAGTTCATTTGAGGAGAAACATTTTTTTAAACTTGATGTCTTCCATCCGGCTCTGAGAAGCATGAACTTCTTGGTAAAATGACTTGAATGTGTTTACATCTTTTTGTTTGTAATCAGGTCATTAAAAAAAGAAAACATATATATGTATATATGTCGGCCTATATATATATATATATGTGTGTGTGTGTGTGTGTGTGTGTGTGTATTTTTTTTTTTTTTAAATTAAGAGGCAAACTTCTTTCTGGTGGAAAGTGCAGAGTGAGACTCCGGGCCGCTCTCTCTCTCTCTCTCTCTCTCTCTCTCTCTCTCTCTCTCTCTCTCTCTCTCTCTCTCTCTCTCGCTCTCTCTCTCTCTCTCTCTCTCTCTCTCTCTCTCTCGCTCTCTCTCTCTCTCTCTCTCTCTCTCTCTCTCCAGGCTCTGCAGCTTGCCCGTCATTGAAGGCTGTTTCAGTCTTTTTGGTTTCATGAGGATGTTTTTCCTCTCGACCGCATTATGACACCCTGATTTATTCCAAGACACAAATTAAAAAGGCCTGTGAGATTCTACTGAGGTAATATTTGCCCACTCGTTATAATAAAATATTCCGTTATCATGATTTCCCTCCTCTGATGTTGCATGTATGCGGGTACGCAGGGTTACAAACCCTCTGCTTTCCACACACAAAACCAGCAAACAGAAACCTCAGCTCAGTGTGCCTGCCTGCCTGTCTCACCTCTCACCTCGCAGACAGACAGGCAGCAGAGCCAGCACACGGCAGCTGTCCTGACCTGAGCTCTGCAGGGTCAGGCATCAGGCGCTCCAGCACCCACGGATCAGCAGGAATACTCCTTTAGGACAAAACACCTATTTGGATGCAATGGAGTCTCTTCAGGAAATAAAACCTCATGAAAAAAAAAAGTCTTTTCAGAATTTAAAATTTATTCAGAAAATAAAGTCTTATGAAAAAAACTGTCCTCACTAGATAACAGCTCCTCAGAAAACAAAGTCTCTTCACAAGAGAAAATAAAATCTGAAAGCTTCTTCAGAAAAATAAAATCTCTCATAATCAAGTCTCTTCCAAGCTTTAAATCTCTCCAGAACGGGACACAGATAAAAGTTCACTGTGCCAGCAAACACCAGCAGAGGAGCAGTACTTGTACTTCTACTGCAGTAAAACATCAGCAGAGGAGCAGTACTGGTACTTCTACTGCAGTAAAACATCAGCAGAGGAGCAGTACTTGTACTTCTACTGCAGTAAAACATCAGCAGAGGAGCAGTACTTGTACTTCTACTGCAGTAAAACATCAGCAGAGGAGCAGTACTGGTACTTCTACTGCAGTAAAACATCAGCAGAGGAGCAGTACTTGTACTTCTACTGCAGTAAAACATCAGCAGAGGAGCAGTACTTGTACTTCTACTGCAGTAAAACACCAGCAGAGGAGCAGTACTTGTACTCTGTCCTCCTGGATGTTCTCTGTGTTCTCTGAGCTCAGCTGATCCGTGTGGAGGCCCGGGGTCCGCGTCTGCCCGTATCCGCCCGTGTCGCTCCGCCCCTGGCCACCTCTGCCGCGGCGTGCTGGTGCTGTCGGACCTGCGGCCGGGATCAGTTAACCCTGCGGGCGCACTCTGCCCCGCGGTCCCCCGGTGGCCCCCGCGGTCCCCCGGTGTCCCGTCCCCTCCGGAGAGCTGCAGCGGCCGCGGCTCTCCGTTGACAAAGTGGTGATTTTCAGACCTGTCTTCTGTTTTTGGAGAAGTCGTCTTATCTCGTCATATTCCTGGCGCCTCTCTTGACTCCCTTGTGCATAACCCTGAAAAAAAAAAAACAAAACAAAAAAAAAAAACACTCCCTGTCCCGTTCCGGGTGACTTGTTTCAGCAGGGCGCGTCCACCGCGTCCCGACAGAGCGGTGCCTCGGCCCGGAGCCGGCAGCCGGCAGACCGCTGCACCTCACACCGGGCTCCGGACGGTTCACCTGGTCCGAGCTCTCCGGGTCCCGCAGCCCGAGCCTCCCCCCCCCCGAGCCCCTCACCGCGGGCCACACGGATCACTGAATCACTGAATCACTAAACACATAAAATACAACACAATTTAACAATGCAGACAGAATCCACAGGATGCGCTGTGTTCCCTGCTGAGGAAATATGAACAGAAAATACATTCGAGACATTTGTGGGAAAACAAAACAAAACAAATGAGATATTTTGGTCAAATAAAGCGAAAACAAAAGTCTGATGGAAGTCGAACAAGATGCATGTAAAAGGAGCAGTGTGTCAGCCAGAGGTCCGCGGCCCCCTGGTGGTCCGCCCCGGCGCTGCAGGGGTCGCCTGGCAGTTTGAATGCTTTTTTTTTTTTTTTTTTTTTTTTTAATTAACACATTTCCATTTATGACATTTATTTTTTCTGCAATCAGGCAAGAACGACATCTGCCTGATGACTTATGGTTCATAATGTTGTGTAATAAAAACGAAACAAAACTAAACAAAATAAAATAAAATAAAAATAAATAAATAAATCAAATAAACAAACAAACAAATTATAATCATAATAACCTTTATTTATATATCACTTCTCAAAACACCGTTGCAAAGTGCTGCAGGATGGAGGTCGTGACAACAGATCACTGAAAGTTAAGAATTTACAAAACAGACAAATAACTGGAAAGAGATTTAAAATATAAATGTTGAGAAATAAAAATTAGTCCTCAGTTAGGAGCTTCATGCTGTTCGGTAAAAGAGCTGCTCAAGTTCCTCTCCATCATGACGGGAGGAAAGTGACCCTCCCGCAGCCCGCAGCCTGCAGCTGAGCCTCGTCAGTGCCGGGCTGCGGCCCCAGGGCCCCGCTGAGGCCCCAGGGCCCCGCTGAGGCCCTGAGGCCCCAGGGCCCCAGGCGCTGATCTGCCAACGTTCTCCGCTCTCAGGGCCGAACCGCACCGGCAGAACACAAGAACAGGGTTCTCCTGGTCTGCAGAGCTCGAGGTGGAACGACAACTGACCTCTTCATCACTGTGTGAGTTGAGTCTACAGGGTCCTCACCTCAGTTGAGTGTAATGTCCCTTTAAAAGCATGCAGTGTGCAGCGTGTTCTCTGGAAAAGATCCCAGCTAACACAGTTACTGTTTGGAAAAAGGAGCTCAGTCACTTTTACTGCAGGACATTTTTACTGCACTACTTCTACTTCTACTGCAGTCACATACCAGCAGAGGAACAGTACTTCTACTCTCTCCTCCAGAGAGTCACCAATATCAGTATCACAGTGATCAATATGCTGTGAATATTGATCACAACCCAAACCGTTTCTTATCAAACATTTTTATTGTTTTCATGTTTTCAGTATCAAAGTGATGTTCCTCACACAGCTTCATGTTTTCAAGTGCATCCAGACACAAACACAACACGTAGAATAAATAACAATAACAATAATGATAATAATAATATGAAAATAAATACATAAATAACAGCATGTTGTTCATAAATAGAAAATAAATAAATTTTTTTTTACAAAATCAATAAATAGTAGAAATGACATCATCATCTTTGGCTCTGTGCCTGCCTGAGTAAAATCCAAAATAAAGGAGCTCATTAAAAAGAGCTGCACCTCCTCCCAGTCAGAGCGCCCCCTGCTGGCAGCAGGTCAGCGCGCTGCAGAGCGCCCCCTGCTGGCAGGAGGTCAGCGTGCTGCAGAGCGCCCCCTGCTGGCAGCAGCTGATCCTCTGATGGAGGCGAACAGCAGGTCCAACTGCAGCAGATGAGATTTAGTTTCTCTCCTGATGAGCTCCCAGGACGCAGCCGCCCCGCCCTGCACACACACACACACACACACACACACACACACACACACACACACACACACACACACACACACAATGTAAGTATCATTACACACACACACACTGCAAGTATTACTACAGCACACACACACACACACACACACTGCATGTATTACCACAGCACTGTAGCTCCGCCCCCTGATCAAAACACTGTTGGTATAAATAATTTTGCTGATGTGATCAGTTCTAACAGCACTGCTAGTACGAGTAGTACTAGCAGCAGTCGTAGTAGTACGTGCAGTATGTGTGTGTGTGTGTGTATGTGTGTGTGTGTGCACTGTAGTAATACGTGCAGAGTGTGTGTGTGTGTGTGTGTGTGTGTGCTGTAGTAATACGTGCAGAGTGTGTGTGTACTGCAGTAGTACTTGTTAGCAGCAGTCGTAGTAGTACGTGCAGTGTGTGTGTGTACTGCAGTAGTACTTGTTAGTAGCAGTAGTACATGTGTAGTACCGTCTTCTGCAGAGTCTTTCGTAGTTTCCTGTAGTATCGTCTCAGCCGACGCTCCCGTTTCCTCTCAGCCACCTGCACTCAAACGCACCACAACACTGCATTACTACCATTACTGTTGCTGTTGTTGTTGTTTATTTGTTGTTGTTGTTGTTTACTTGTGGCGGGGACTCACGCAGGGCTTGAGGCCGTCTGTCTGTCTGTGCAGCAGCAGCAGGAAGTCCTGGCTCCTGTCTGTCTGCCAGGGGGGGAGAGAGACAGACGGGTCGGCCGGCTCAAACAGACCAGAGATCAGATCCAGACTGTCTCTGATGAACAGCAACCTGTCGTCCACCTGCACACACAGACAGGTGAGAGAGAGACAGGTCAGGGAGACAGGTCAGTAAGAGAGACAGGTCAGAGAGAGAGATAGGTCAAAGAGAGAGACAGGTCAGAGAGAGAGACAGGTCAAAGAGAGAGAGAGACAGGTCAGAGAGACAGTTCAGAGAGAGACAGCTCAGAGACAGGTCAGAGAGAGAGACAGGTCAGAGAGACAGGTTAGAGAGAGACAAGTCAATGAGAGAGAGAGAGACAGGTCAGAGACAGGTCAGAGAGACAGGTTAGAGATAGACAGGTCAGTGAGAGAGAGAGAGACAGGTCAGTAAGAGAGACAGGTCAGAGAGAGGTCAGGGAGACAGATAAGAGAGAGAGACAGGTGAGAGACAGACAGGTTGTTCAAACTGAGGAAACTGTTTATTAAAGACAAACTGAAGGAATTCGAGCTGAGCAGCTCAGACTGATCAATACTGATCAATACAGATCAAAACAGATCAATACTGATCAATAGATCAGCAGAAAGACAGACAGATGGACAGATCAGTGGATCAATAGGTGGATCAATAGATGGATCAATAGGTGGATCAATAGATGGATCAATAGATGGATCAATAGGTGGATCAATAGATGGATCAATAGATGGATCAATAGATGGATCAATAGGTACCTTGGCGCTCCTCATTTGCTCGTAGAGGCGATAAGGAAAGGAAACTGGACTCTCCTGTTCAGTCATCGGCCCGCCCTGCAACACCACCAATCAATACCAATCAATACCAGTCAATACCAACCAATACCAACCAATACCAGTCAATACCAACCAATACCAACCAATACCAGTCAATACCAACCAATACCAACCAATACCAGTCAATACCAACCAATACCAATCAATACAAATCAATACCAGTCAATACCAATCAATACCAATCAATACCCATCGCAGCAGATTACTACAGCTGACTCAGCAGAGCAGCATCATCATTATTATTATTATTGTTGTTGTAGTTGTTGTTGTTGTTGTTGTTGTTGTTGCTCCAGAGGGCTGCACTCTGCAGGTTCAGTGGGTCAGCAGGTCTGTTGAGTCTGAAGCCAGGCTGTGGCACCAAGGTGGCTCTCTTTTAACCCGGCTACATCACCATGGTAACTGATGCTACATCACCATGGTAACTAATGCTAGATCACCATGGTAACTGATGCTCATCACCTGGTCCCGACCAGGTGATGAGCTCAGTTTAACCTCCCGGCTGTAAAAGCGGTGCTCTCTCCTCCAGGTGAAACCACAGAGTCATGTTTGTCAGGTGACTGGTGGCTCAGGTCTGTTAGTGCTGCAAGACTTCACGTTTGTTAGAAATATTACGTTAAATCACAGACTTTGTTATAGTAGCCTACTTTTTTAAAGGAAACCCTTATAATCTAACGGTGACGTCACGGCATCCGAAGGTGCTGATTGGACGGGAGCAGCCCGTGGGGATTCAAACGCACTCCAAACGCCACTTATTCCCATTTAGAAAAAAAGATTTAACAAAAAAGGAGCAAACAAACATCAACAGAAATGGCTCCATAATTCAAGTTAAACTTCAAATGTAACGAACAATTATCTGAAACTACTGACAAGTGGCTCTAAGCAGCGGAAATAGTGGTCAAAATTGTCATGTAACCATGGTAACCACCGCCTGCTCCGTCACCCACACACACCTTCAGTCACCTGACTTCACCTCAGGCTTTACCTCCAATTCCTAGGCAACACTCCCATAAGGCTACTGAAGTTACCTATTTCTAAACTAAAATTCATAATACTGAATGAATATGGCAGCAATTATTTAAAATGGCTATAACAGTGACAGAATCCCCCTTTGTGCTTCCTTTGAAATTAATCAGCTCTCCTCTCTCGCCTTATTTGCGGCCACAGTGTTGCTGTTAGCGTTCATTTTATTTTTAAAATGTTCATAACTTTCCATGAGGACAAGCTGCTCCTCTGGTGTGAAATCTGCAGCCCGTGAACGCTCCCTGTCCTGCAGGGTTCAGGCCCACACACCTTCCTGCTGCCCTGCTCAGGTACATCTGCTTCAGCCAATCAGCATGAAGCCCTTCAGCCAATCAGCATGAAGCCCTTCAGCCAATCAGCATGAAGCCCTTCAGCCAATCAGCATGAAGCCCTTCAGCGGCTCAGCTGGACTGGGAGCACCAAACCAGCACGTGGGCTGAGTCTACACGGTCCTCACGTCACTTTGACGGACTGCACCTTTAACAGGTGGGAAAGCTTCCATGCTTTTAATGTGAAACAACCTCGGAACTTTTAACCACAGCCATGGGTGGACTGGCCATGTGTGCTACATGGGCCGACAGTCCCCCAACACTTTTTTTTTTTTAATTATTATTGAAATAGCTGACCTGCCCATACAACCAGTAGATCAGCGGCTGATTGACACTGGGCTGGCCCAATCACATCGCTAAACAACCCCTTTTGCGTAGTTTGGTCCCGCCTGCATAATGATTTCGGCAAATAAAGTTTGTTTACTCAGCACCGGGCCGGCCCCTGAGACACGCTGCTCTGCGGCCCATTGGTTATTTTTCTTCACTGACACGGGGCTGGCCCAATCAGATCACAGCCTGTGGCTCTGTGAGCCGGTTTGCAGAGCAACGCGGGTCGAACGTTATCTCATAGGATCTACTGAGATGGAGAGGAAACGCAAAAGTGGCGCAGAGAAACTGCGAGAAAAAAAAGCGGCTGTCAATTTTCAAACCGATCGGACTTTTTCACTTTTTCGTAATTTATCAACATGAATGAAGAACAAGCCCAAACAATACCAGAGGAACACAATTCCCCATGGTAGAGCGGATAGTGCCCCCGTCTGCCATGCAGACGGGGGCACTATAACTATTTACTTTATTACCTCACTTTGTTGTTAACCATGACAGTGAAGTGATTCTTAGAGACTTAGACTTCTTTTATTGTCATTGCACAAAAAAACACAGCAGTGAGATTTTGGCAACGAAATGTCGTTGCTTGGCTTCCGGATTACAGCAGAGATGGAATTGTGGGACCGTTTAGGTATATATAAATATAAATATTATACATAAATATAGTCTATATAACTGGTATGATATGGTCTATATAACTAGTGCTAAAAAACAGGAGCTAAATAGTAATGAGTGCAATTGAGAATAACTAGATAAAAACAGAATGTAAACAACGGACTGAGCAGCGTAAACAACTGAATAGCCAGAAAACAGAATGTAAACAACAGAACAGAATGTAAACAACAGAAAAAAACAACTGACTAAACAGTGTTAACAGTGGGTTAGTGTAACAAACAGTTAGTGGGTTATCATTCTGCCTGTCACTGGCTAGATGACACACACAGTGGCATTTAGGGTTTCTGTAATTTTCATTTCTGTACTCTTTTTGTGAATTTGTTTTGTAACTCAGGTGCTAAATTATTATTATTGTTATTATTATTGTTATTATTATTTTGCCTTGTTTTGTTTTGGGTTTTTTTGTTGTTGTTTTTTTTGTGCTTTTTTTAATGCCTTGTTCTAACTTTATGGGGAGATATATATACCAATCGAATCAGATTCAGATTTAAAGGATTCGTGTGGTATACTTTGTTTGTCACCATGACCTTCCTATGTGCAGTCTGAGCTCATTCTCCATTCATGTTGATAGGCACCTGCACTTACTGATCTGAAATAGATGCCCAAAAGGTGTTGGCCAGTTGTGGCCTGTTCAATAGAATAAAAAAGTTCCAATTCATCTATTGTATTTGATTGTTCCACTATAGTACTATAGTCCAGTATGATTGGGGCAGCCAAGTAATTTGACATATTTGAACAATTTTTTAAAAAGTAACGTAATAGTTACTTTTCCTGGTAATTAATTACTTTTTAGTAGAAGTAACTAGTAACTATAATTAATTACTTTTTCAAAGTAACGTGCCCAACACTGCTGATGACAGCTAACTAATTGCATGGCATTATGGTTTTAAAGAGTTGCACAGTTGTTATACACATTTAAGAGCAAAAAGACTGGAAAGGTGTGCGTTATCGAATGTGGTGGGCCGGCCTGCTCCAAAATGCCCGGGCCGATTTTTTGTCCCAGTCCGCCCCTGACCACAGCATCACCACCATCACCATTATTATTATTATTATTATTATTGTTGTTGTTGTTGTCGCTGCTACTCACCAGCTGCTCCACGAGCACGAGGGTCCAGTTGCTATAGTGACCGTAGTGTTCCAGCCAATCACAGCGCAGGCCGGGGGTCGCGGCGGCGCTGCAGAAGAAGAAGAGCACGAGGGTCCAGGTGAGCATGGCGACAGGAGGAGAAGAAGAACATGCTCTCTACCTGAGCTCAGGACTTTTATTAGGACTTGACACACACACACACACACACACACACACACGGGAAAGAGAAAACACATCGCAAAAAGGAGAAATTCCCACTTTCTCCTCTCCTTTCCATTCTCACTTTCCAAACACACACACACACACACACACACACACGCACACACACACAGAGAGAGAGGGAGAGAGAGAGAGAGAGAGAGAGAGAGAGAGAGAGAGAGAGAGAGAGAGAGAGAGAGAGAGAGAGAGAGAGAGACTCACCCGTCTTTATTTCCTCGGGAAAATCAAATTAAAGTCAAACTTTGTCTCGCGTCTCTTTCACTTTCCAAACCGCCGCCGAGCTGCTCGAGACGCACCGGAGCCGGAAGCCCCGGGCCTGCCCTCCAAAATAAAAGCGGAAACACCTTGAAAAGCCACACACGGAGGTGAGAAGAGCAGGAAATGTCCGGAAGTCCCGGAGCGAGTCTGGAAGCTGAACACAGGAGCCGTTTGCTCTGAGCTCTCCGATAAGAGCTGAAGCTCTGCTGCTACACGAGACATGCCGAGCTTTTATTTTGAAGGTCAGAACACCCTCTTATGCTTCCGCTCTCTCGCGCGCTCTGCTGCCACAAATGAATGAATGAATCAGTTAAAAACAACAACAACAACAACAACAAGGACAGTGAAGATGATCGTCATAACTAAACAGAAGAGTTGAGAAAAACAAATAATTTGTGTTTCCTCAGAACGGACTCACTCTTCAGTCTCACTGCTCAGAGGTCAAGTTTGTTTTCTATTGGAACGTTTTTATTGACAAATTAAAAGGCAAATTCCCCGCTGATCAATAAAGAGTCAGATTCAGATTTTATTGTGAAGGAGAAATCACTTTCCACTTTCGCCTTTTTTTTTTTTTGAAAACTTCCGGCACATTCCGTCACCGATGACATCATCACTTTCACTCTCTCCGTTTCTCTTTCCCTCTCTCACTTTCTGGTTGTCAAGGCAACTGTCACTCTGACGAGGCAGCGTGACATCACCGCCCCCGGGGCTGCTGGGTAATCAAGCTGAGCGCTGACTGCTCGCTCTCATAATAATAATCAAAACAACAACAACAACAACAACAACAACAAGTGCAGCGTATGATCATATTTATTGACGAAGCGACAGGATAAACAAACAGGGAGCACGTCAGGCTGCTGCCTCCTGTTTGGATATTGATTACTGATTATTGATTATTGATCGAAGCAAAGCTGATCAGATCTGAACTTTCATTAAAAGATTGATACATCAAATATTTCATTTAAAAACACCAATAAACAACAAGTCAAACAGCAACAGTAAACAATCAATAAGTAAATAATTAATAAATTATAAACATTCAGCAAACTCAGTTTCAATATTAATTTCCAATAAACATGTTTCAATAAATATCAACGAGCCGGGCAGATCGCCTGACGCCGCTCATAAAGAATAAATACACACACACACACACACACACACACACACACATGCACACACACACACACACACACACACACACCATACAGGGCCAGACTCCAGACAGCCAAACCCAAACTCGGACTGTTTTCTTTTGAAAGCAGCTGATGAAGCTGATGTGTCCTCATTTATGAGCTGAATAAATCAGCAACAGGATAAAGCTCAATACATTTTCCTCACCACGAAATCTGTTACATTTTTTAGCTGCAAACTTAAAAACACAGGACACAGGACAAAAAGCAAAAATATAATTATTACTCTTTTTATTGACTCTTTTATTACTTTTTAAATAAACAAAGTGCACACAAACTAACTGGAACAATGAATGTCTTAAAACTTTTACAGCCGTTGTAAATGAGCAACAATAAGCCAACAAAAGCACAAACCGTCTTCAGTCTAACTCATTAAAGTCATCTGGGACAGGTGCGCCTCCTCTCGGCCAATCAGCAGTGAGCGCTCAACTTGAAAGAAGCCTGAGCTAAAGTTCACCTGTGGGCAGGTGAAAAAGGCTCAGGATTCCATCTCCAAGGTTTTTCCTGCTGCCGCCTTCATCAGAGCACGATGACATCATCATCATCACAAACATGTATTTAAAGCCAGGGCAATTACTTAGCCACGCCCACCTGATGAACACAGATCATCCCCACCTGGGAGGGCGGGCAGGTGCTCACTTCATTATCAACCCTCTATTGGTCAGCAGATCACAGACAGTCAGTCGAGTCACAGACAGGAGGGACAAACATCGAATCACAAAACACAACCTGAGTGCTGCAGACCCCAAAGCCTGAAGGACACGGAGCATCTAACCCTCGAGCAACAACAACAACAACAACAACAACAACAACAACAACAACAACAACAACAACAACAACAACAACATGATGATGATGATGATGATGGTGATGATGCCAGGAGAATAAAGAATCAAAGTCATTTGTCCTCAGTCTGTTATGACCTGAGCTGGAGACAGACACACCTGGAGACAGAAACACCTGGAGACAGAAACACCTGGAGACAGAAACACCTGGAGACAGAAACACCTGGAGACAGACACATCTGGAGACAGACACATCTGGAGACAGACACACCTGGAGACAGAAAGCAGGAAGTGACGCGGCATGATGATGCGTTTAGAAGCATCATGGCTGTGCTGAGGATGATGATGGAGTGATGAAGGTGGGAGTCACCTGGCTCTGCAGGGCGCTCAGCGTTCTGCTGCTCAACATCTGGAACACGCTCTCTGCACGTGCACGCCCCTGCTGCCTCCTCAGCCACGTGCACGCCCCTGCTGCCTCCTCAGCCACGTGCACGCTCCTGCTGCCTCCTCAGCCACGTGCACGAGCTCTCGGCTTCGACCGCCGTCACCATCATCATCACCATCTTCATCATCATCATCTTCATCACCATCTTCATCAGGGGAGGGGAGGGGAGGGGAGGTGAGCGGCTCGGTGGCGTTCTGAGCCTCCAGGACGTTTAAATAGACAGAAAAGAGCGGAGAGAGGAGGGAAACTCCACTTTCCATACCTGCACAGGTAGCAGGCAGCCACGGGGGCCCGGGGGGCCCGGGGGGGCCGGGGGGCCCGGAGGGGCCCAGGGGGGCTCAGGGGGGCCCGGGGGGGCAGAGTGAACAGCTTCAGGGGCCCCTGGTCTGAAGTGATGAAGATGTCTGATGAAGGTCAGAAGCTGACCCCTGACCTCGACCCTGCTCTCAGCTGGCAGGTGGTGTGTGTGTGTGTGTGTGTGTGTGTGTGTGTGTGTGTGTGTGTGTGTGTGTGGTCTGAATGAAGCTGAAACAGAAATCAGAGCTGCTGAGTGATGCTGATGTTCCCACTTCTGCTTTCCACCTCAAAACCACCAGGCCTTTACCAGAACACACACACACACACACACATTCTGATGAACAGTGTGTGTGTGTGTGTGTGTGTGTGTGTGTGAGTGTGTATGTGTGGGAGCTTCATCCCATCAGAGTTACTGGGAAGAGCAGCACTGACCGTCAGTCAGCAGAGGGGGAGGCGTTCAGGTGAAATCACCACCTGTTGTGATTTCATTTGATTTGAACTGAACTGGAAATCGGCGACTGTAAAACTACTGGAAGAGAATGCAACAGATGCAGAGGAAATGAACAGAAAACTGAGCAGAGCATCAATACAGACAGCAGAAGGAAATATTCCAAAGAGTAAGGGAAATAAACGGAAAAAGAGTGTACCATGGTGGGATGACACCTGTAGTAAAGCTGTCAAAATGAGAAATAGAACATTTAGACAGGAGAAAGCTCAGCACACGAGACACACTGATCCAATACAAAAGAGCACAAGCAGCAGTACGGAAAACAATAAGATCAGCAAAACGGACATACTGGAGACAATACTTCAATAAAACTGGGAGAGAAACACAGTTGGGGGAATGATTAGGAGAATGAATGGCATAAAGAGAAACTTGGAAATACCAGTGATGCATAGCAATAACATGATAGCAGTAAGTGCTGTGGAAAAGGCAGAACTTCTAGCAAAGACGTTTGTGAAGATTCACAGCTCAGAAAATTTAACTGTAAAAGCTCAGCAATGTAGAGACAATATCCTTGCAAAGAATGTAAGAATTACAGAAAGAAGGGCATCATCAGGGGAGGACCTGGATTTACCATTTACACTATTTGAACTGAGGAGAGCAATTTCAAATACACAACAAACATCACCAGGGAAAGATGGAATATGCTACAGTATGTTAGCTCATATGACAGACAGGGCACTGGAAGCAGTACTAAGATTATTCAATGAGATATGGGACACAGGCAAAATCCCGTCAAGATGGAAGGAATCTGTGATCGTGCCAATATTAAAACCAGGTAAAGACGCATCGAACCCCTCTGGTTACAGGCCCATCGCACTGACATCACAGTTAGGGAAACCTGTGGAACGGATGGTGATGGAGAGACTAACACACTTTCTACAGAGTAAAAACCTGTTTTCAAAATATCAAAGTGGATTTCGTAAAGGAAGAGGGACGATGGAATCAGATATAAGGAAAGCTCAGACCAACAGAGAAGTGGTGATTGCTGTATTTTTTGATATTGAGAAAGCATACGATATGTTATGGAAAGAGGGACTACTTATCAAACTCAATACATTAGGGGTAAATGGAAAGCTGTGCAACTGGGTATTAGATTTCATGTTTGGGAGAACAATAGAAGTTAAAGTGGATGCAGAATATTCCAAAGTATATCAAGTGGAGAATGGAACACCACAGGGAAGTGTCTGTAGTCCAATCCTGTTTAATATAATGTTTAATGATATTTTTGAGCAAGTTGAGCAAGGTATAGGGAAATCGCTATACGCTGATGACGGGGCCTTATGGGTAAGGGGGCGGCATCTCACCTATATACAGAAGAAACTGCAGGCGGCGATGGAGCAGGTGGAGCAGTGGGTAGTTGAATGGGGTTTTAAGTTTTCTGTTGCGTGATATGTTTTTCTAGACGTCACAAGGAGATCTCCCTGAAACTGTATGGCCAGGTAATGGAGCAGGTCAGTGTGATTAGATTACTTGGAATGTGGTTTGATGAAAAATTGACTTGGAGGCAGCACATTGATAAAGTGAGGGACAAATGTAAAAGGATCAACAATCTTCTAAGATGCCTGTCAGGAAGAGACTGGGGAGCAGCCAGGGCATCATTATTAAATATATATCAGGCCATGATGAGAGCGACACTAGACTGTGGATGTATTGGGTATTTAGCAGCAGCAGTGAGTCATCTTAAAAAACTGGATGTACAGCAGGCACAGGGATGAGGATATGTAGAGGAGCATTTAAATCCTCTCCAGTAGCAGCTACAAGTTGAAATGGGGGAACAGCCGTTATCGATCAGGAGACTGAAACTGGGTCAACCTTCAGGGGCATAGTACCTCACACCCTGCTAAAGCCATTGTCAAAACTATGACTATGACTGAACAAAAATGAGAACCCAAACGCACGACTCAAGAGTTCAACTAAAGAAATTTAATAAGAAAAAGTAGCAACACAAAACTCAAGACAAAGTAACAACTGAGATTCACTATAACAAAGTAGCAACCAAAATCACTCTTAACGAGGAATAACTAGAACAAAAGGCAAGACAAAAGTATCAAAGAAACAAGAGAACAAAACAATGACCAAACAAAGTAACAACGGAAATACATAACCTGACAAGACTTGACTTGACTTGACTTGACTTGACTTGACTTGACTTGACTTGACTTGGAGCATGAAGCATGGACAAACAATAGACAAAGCAGGACTAAACAAGACGAAGCAGGACGAACTCGCACAGGACAAAGGGAAACACGGACTATATATACACACAAGGTAATGGGGAACAGGTGGAAACAATCAGGTCGTGGCAGACAATCAGACTAGAGGGAAACACACAAGGGGAAGGGCAAGTGACCTGACACAAGAGGAGAGTGGGATATCAAAATAAAACAGGAAGTCACGAGACAAGACACCAGAACAAAACCTAACAAAACAAAACATAATTTTCATGGCATGACAGCCATCCTGGAAGACTGTTGGGAACATAATGACACTAATTATAGGAGTTTTGGATGGATAGGGAATATAAAAGCAGAACAAGCAGCCAGTCCAACAGTCCCATACTCACACACTCCCCCGGGTTATTTGTAAAGGCATCAGTAAACTTTGACATACAGCAGCAACTGAAGAAAGGGAGCGAGCAGGTATCGGCTCAGAGATATGTGGAACAGCACTTCCCAGACAAAATAATGGCTTTCACTGATGGATCAAAAGACCCTGATACTGGACGTACAGGAGCTGCAGTCTTCATCCCACACTACAGATTACATATCAAGAAAAGAACCACAGACCATCTATCAGTATATACAGTTGAGCTCACAGCTATTATATTGGTACTGGAATGGGTTGAAAGAAATAACCATAACATATTAATAGCATCAGACAGCTGGGCAGCACTTACAGGTATCAAAACCCGGAAATCATGTAGGCAAGATCTCATTTTTGAAATACACAATGTACTGTACAGAAGGCACAGGAGGGGTCTGGAGGTCTGCTTTATCTGGGTTCCTGCTCTTGTAGGATTAGAAGGAAATGAAGATGTGGATATTCTGGCCAAGCAGTCACTCAAATCACAAACAGTAAATATGGAAATTCCTTTAAGTAGGGCAGAGGGGAAATTAAGAAACATGTGGAAAAGGTGTGGCAGGAATATTGGGACCTCCAAGACACAGGAAGACACTTCTATAACATACAGAAACAGGTCGGGTTGGGAAGGAGGATGGGCAGGAGCCGGAGGGAAGAGGCAGCCATCACACGGCTCAGGATGGGTCACACAGGACTGAATGACACACCTCACAGAACAGGTGAACACCCCGATGGTAAATGTCACTGTGGTGTATCTGAATGGGTCCAGCATGGACTGTTGGAGTGTAGAGCATGAGGAGGACAGGAGGGCACTGATAACAGCAGCAAGGCAACATCAGCCTGAATATATGGAATCTACTGGGGATAGAGTCAAAGATACTCAGTCATCTCATTACATATTTAAAGGTTACAAGACTGATGGAGCGGATTTAGTTTCCCTTTTTTTCCCTCTGTTAATCTACTGTCCCACTCCAGTCCAGTAGGTGGCGGTAATGCACCTTCAAGTCGGTTGCCAACCGCCGATAAAGCCCATTGAAGAAGAAGAAGAAGAAGAAGAAGAAGAAGAAGAAGAAGAAGAAGAAAACGAATCGTGGAAACGCGGCAAATCTTGTTTGCGGAAGTCAGGACTGTGGCGGCCGCGAGCGATTCTTCCGAAAAGACGGAGGTGAAACGGCTCGTCCGCCCCCCGTCCCGCTGCTCCCCGTCCCGCTGCTCCTCCGTCCCGCTGCCCCCCGTCCCGCTGCTCCCCGTCCCGCTGCCCCGTCCCGTCGGAGCGAGCTGCTGGAAGGTGTGATCGGCCGGTCCGGGCTGAGCGGCCCCGCAGGTCTGTGGAAACACCTTCAGCTTTTTAACAAACTCAGACAAACAGCTCCCGGACACCTGGCGGAGCTGCGCGGAGACCCGCAAGACCCGCAAGACCCGCATGCAAAACCTCCGTTCAAAACGCCGTCACTTTCTCGCCTCCTCGCTTTTCTGTAAACTTCCACTGAGCTGCAGCAGAACCCGGAGAGCCGGACTCTGTGCGGGCTCACTGAAGTGGTCTCACTTCACCGAAACCACAGCTTCACCTCCACAGGTCTGTGTGTGTGTGTGTGTGTGTGTGTGTGTGTGTGTGTGTGTGTGTGTGTGTGTGTGTGTGTGTGTGTGTGTGTGTGTGATGAGGGTGAATGGTAGATTGACGTTTATGTTTTTTTTTTTGTTTGTTTTTTTTTTGTTTTTTTTTTTGTTTTGCACCTGTCGGAGTCGTGTGCAATGACAATAAAGGCTTCTGTTCTGTTCGGTTATGAGCAGGAACGTAACCGGCTCTAAAAGTGACCTCTGCTGAACGAGCTGCGGCTTGGTGGATCTATTTTCTGCTGAAATGTCCACATTTTTTTTCCTCAGTTAGAAAAAGCACTCAGGTGGAGTTGAGTCAGGTTTGGCTCTCAGCTGAAAGGAGGCGACTCATGTCTCAAACATTTGAACGGACTTTGGTGTCCAACACAGCGAAAGGTGTGGCTTCCAGGCCTGAACAGCAAAAACAGCTTCACACCCAAACTCTAAACAGTAACTTAATATCTGTATATTTATTTATAACATGTATTTTAAAGGTCCGTGAGTTCCATCGTCGGACACGGTGCTGCCATGCAGGCTCTCAGCCTCTCTGCTCACCGTCACCTGTCTCTGCAGGTGGGATGGACCCGGAGGTGGTCATCCTGGAGTTCCTGGTCCCCGTGGAGAACAACAAGACCCTGCTGGTGTGGGACATCCAGCCGTCCCACACCGAGGCCTTCATCCAGGTGAGCTCACCTGCTGAATCTAGTTCTTGGTTCTTGGTTCCTTGAACAAAAAAACAAAAAAAAGTAAAAGAAACAAATTTTATGAGTTTTTTCCCTCATAAATTTAGGACTTTATAGTCCCAGAAAATTCTTTTTTTTTTCTCATAAATTTACCACTTTAATCTGGGAAGCTGACAAATTTTTGAGGAAAAAAACTAATTCTGAAATTATAAAGTCATAAATTTGCAAAAAAAAAAACTCAAATTCTCTGAGATTAAAGTGATAAATTTCTAAGGAAAAAAACTAGAAACTTTTGCCAATATAAAATCACATTTGAGAAAACGGTAGTGGTGGGCAGGTGAAGCCTCATGAAGCTTCAAGGCTTCAGTGACGGTGACACCTGGTGGACAACTGAAGCCATAGCAACCTCTCAAGAACACAAATGAAGCACTGACACTTTCAATCCCGTGTCAGCAATAAAAGTTCAGAAAAAAACTGCGTGGTCATTCAAGTGTTTTGTTCATTCATACCAAATAATGATTACATCGTCATTATACATAAGTGCAACTAACATCTTTATTAAAAGGAAAAAAAAAATAATATGCAGATGCTCTCACCCTTATTCTAAAACACATTCCAGATTAACCCAAGAATAAATCTAAATGATATGAAGGGTTAAATGTTGGTTAAGGATTTATTTAAAGCTTTAAGCTTTATTTAAAAACTGTACATAACAGGATCAGAGATCCTTCCTACTTTGCAAATGATCATGGTGTTTGAACTCAGAAACATTGTTGTTTTTTTTAACTGTTTTATTCCAGTGTTTTTAAGGAATACCTTTAAAGATAATGGTTTGTCATTTGGGGACTTGTATGATCGATTTGGAATGATTATTCACAGAAGCACACAAGTTATTTTTATTTAGAAATAAGAGTTTTTCCACTGTGGCAGGCTTCAGTCTGCTCCTCTTCTGGCTCACCAGCTCCCCAGCTTTGGAAAAAATCCTTTCGCAGGGAACAGATGATGCTGGGATGCACAGATATTTGCACGCAAGTTTCCACAGCGTAGGATATAAGGTCCTGCGTGCCACCCAGTATTTCAGGGGATCCTCTGCTCTTGCCAGAATTTGTTCTTTCAAATACCTATGACACAAGAAGACAAGAATGACTAAGACATTGAATGACTGAATAAAACAACTGATGTTTCAGCAGTAATCAACATGCATATCTCTGGATCTCCACTGCAGCGCTGGCAGATGCACTGCTGGTGCGTTGCTGAGACTCTACATAGTTGTCCAGTAAAGCCCACAAGTTGTACTGGTCTTCACCAGCACTGGCAGATGTTGTTGCAGTCTCCACTGGCACATCTTCTGCTGACCCATCAATAAGACTGGCACACTCTCGTGTCAGCCTTTCAACAGCAGCCTGAGCATTGCTTGGATTTGTAAAGCCAGCCTGTTTGAACCGTGGATCCAAGATGGTGGCCACACACAGGGAGTTCACCTTTTCCAAGCCACTGAATTTTTCACTCAGATTATTTCTCAGGTGGTTGGCAAGAGTGGCACCAACACAAGGAGCCATTTGGGCACATTCAGCAGAAATTACATGTCTCAGCATTTTGGCAATAGGAATCGCCTTTGACCCTGACACTCTCCTTTCCTCAGACAGCTCAACAGTTGCCTGGTAGAATG